>NW_025386731.1:0-3756 GCF_016433145.1 Gracilinanus agilis
GATCTCTCCTGACCGAAGCATACAGAACCCCTCAAGGGGAAATAAAAACGAGTCCAGAAGAACGAAGGAACCCCACAACAGGGCGCAGCATTGAAGGTACACAGAATCAGGGCATTTCCACGCTATAAAGGGGTGAAACAGCTCTCACTAAAACTCGAGAGGAAGAAGCCCCTCCCCCAAACCCCACACCACAAACCTCACACAATGCCAACCCACAAGTGGGAAAACAGGACTGGGGCAACCAGATAATCACTGGCAGCCCCAGGGCTTGTACCTGTGTGCTGCAAGACAAGGGACCCCAGGTGGCTGGGGGTGTGCACGGACTTTCCCCGAGCCCACGTGGGTGAAGGCACCCCCTCAGGCCAGGACAAAGGCCTCTAAAACATGGCCTTTCCCAAGCACTGAAGGCATCGCCTCAGGTGTGAATAAAGATCTCCAGCCCACAGACTTTCACTACCTTCTGTGGGGGTGAAAGCAAGCCCTAAGAGCATCTGAGCAGGCAAAGGCAGTGCTCTAGGCTTGAATAACGATCTCCAGCCCAGGCATGGACCTCCAGTGAGGACCGGGTGCGGACCTGAGCACACCAGTGGAAGCAGCCCCAAAGACTGCTGAAGGAACCTCGGGCAGAGGGGCAGACCAGGAACTACCAGGAGGCCTGACCCCGAGGACAAGGAGACCAGAGCCCCCGGGAGCTTGCAAGGCGCAGGCAGACCCTGAGTGCAAGGACAAAGCTGTAAAGGGGCGGGGCTAACAATGGCCAGCAATAAGGAAGCCCAGAAGAAAAAGACTATCAAGAGAAACTCTGGAACACTCCACAACTTCTACACAGAGAAAATCCAGACAACAGAGGAGGGAAAACAAAAATCCAAACCTCCCCCAAAAAATGAAAGCTGGTCACAAGCTATGGAAGAGTTTAAAAATGAAATGCTGAGGAAGATGGAAGAAATCTGGCAAGAAAATAACAGTTTAAAAGGCAGAATTTCTCAATTGGAAAGTGAGACAAGTCAACTGAAGACCAAAAATGACCAGATTGAAAAGGAAAACCAAAAAATTATAGCCAAAAGCCAAAACATTAAAGCCGAAAACCAAAACATTAAAGCTGAAAACCAGTCCTTAAAGGCTAGAATCGAACATTTAGAAACCAATGATCTCTCAAGACAACAAGAACAAGTAAAACAAAGTCAAAAGATTGATAAAATAGAAGGAAACATGAAATATCTCAATGAGAGAGTGACAGACCAAGAAAACTGGTCTAGAAGAGACAACTTGAGAATCATTGGTCTTCCAGAAAAGGCAGAAATTAATAGAAACTTGGACTCCATACTTAAAGAAATTATTCAGCAAAATTGCCCTGAAGTTCTACAACAAGAGGGCAATATAGACATTGAAAGGATCCATAGATCACCCTCTACACTGGACCCAGAAAAGTCAACACCCGGAAATATAATAGCGAAATTGAAGAGCTTTCAAGTTAAAGAAAAAATCTTACAAGAAACCAGAACAATTCAAATATCAAGGAGCACCAATAAGGATCACACAGGATCTGGCAGCCTCAATGCTAAAAGACCGCAAGGCTTGGAATACAATATTCAGAAAGGCAAGAGAGATGGGCCTGCAACCATGAATCAACTACCCAGTGAAACTAACCGTATACTTTCAGGGGAAAGTATGGGCATTCAACAAAATGGAAGAATTCCAAGTTTTTGCACAAAAGAGACCAGGACTAAATGGAAAGTTTGACACTCAACCACAAATATCAAGAGAAAGATGAAAAGGTAAATAAGAAACAGAGGGAAAAGAAAGAAAACTCATAGTCTTTTAAGCTTGACTCTTTAAGGGCATAAATAAGATCTAATTATCTGTATTACTAGGTGGAGAAATGCTTTGTATAATTCTCTGTAGTGACCTCTATACACTATTATAATATTCACTATTATAGCAACCAGAAGAATAATTCATAGGGAGAGGACAGGATACTAAATGGTCTAAGAAGACATGGGAGGTGGGAAAGAGGGGGGGAATAGTAGGGGAAACCAAGAAAAATCCGAGTAAATAAGAAAATAAGATATTCTATTACACACAAAGAGGGCATGGGGAGGGGAGGGGATAAATAATACCATAAGAAGGAGAGGAAGAGAGCATAATCAAACCTTACTCTCAGTGTAATCAACCCGGAGAAGGAAGAGTAGCTTTATTATTCATCCGGATAAAAAACTCTATCTAACCCTACTGAGAAAGTCAGAAGGGATAAACCAAAGGGAGCAGGGGAGTGGGGAGGCCAAAAAAAGGGAGGGGAGAAGAAGGGGGAGGGAATTCATTTGGTCTTTAAAAAACAAAAATAGGGGAACAACAAGGGAGAGGGCAGAAAGGGAAGTCAATCAAGGAAGGGGATAAGGGATAACAGCTCAAAGCAAACCACTGGTGTAAAAGAAAATAGTGTAATAAGAAGGAGTGGGCCTAGGGGAGGATACAAAAATGTCAGTGAATACACAACTAACAATTGTAACTCTGAATGTGAACGGAATGAACTCGCTCATAAAATGGAAGCAAATAGCAGAGTGGATTGGAAACCAAAATCCTACCATAGGTTGTCTACAAGAAACACATATGAGGGGGGTAGACACACACAAGTTCTAGGTTAAGGGTATGAGCAAAATCTTTTGGGCATCAAATGAGAAAAAGAAGGCAGGAGTGGCTATCATGATCTCTGACAAAGCCAAAGTAAAAATAGATATGATTAAAAAAGACAGGGAAGGTCATTACATCCTGATTAAAGGCAGTATAAGCAATGAGGACATAACACTGCTCAATATATATGCACCAAGTGGTATAGCATCCAAATTCATAAAGGAGAAACTGGCAGAGCTCAAGAAGGAAATAGATAGTAAAACCATACTAGTGGGAGATCTAAATATTCCTCTTTCAGATCTAGATAAATCAAACCAAAAAATAAATAAGAAAGAGGTAAGAGAGATGAATGAAGTCCTAGAAAAATTAGATCTAATTGATATGTGGAGAAAAATAAATAGGGACAAAAAGGAATACACCTTCTTTTCAGCTGCACATGGTACATTTACAAAGATTGGCCATGTAACAGGGCATAGAATCATGGCAAACAAATGCAAAAGAGCACAAATAATAAATGTAACCTTCTCAGATCATAATGCAATAAAAATAATAATCAGTAAGGGCATCTGGACAGGAAAATCAAAAACCACTTGGAAATTAAACAATATGATTCTCCAAAACCAAATTGTCAAAGAAGAAATCATAGAAACAATCAACAATTTCATTGAAGAGAATGACAATGATGAGACATCCTACCAAACTCTGTGTGCTGCAGCCAAGGCAGTACTCATTTTATATCCTTGAGTGCATATATTAACAAATTAGGGAGGGCAGAGATTAATGAATTGGGCATACAACTCAAAAAATTAGAAAGTGAGCAAATAAAAAAACCCCAGATGAAAACTAAATTAGAAATACTAAAAATTAAGCGAGAAATTAATAAAATCAAAAGTAAAAGAACTATTGAATTAATAAATAAGACTAGAAGCTGGTATTGTGAAAAACCCGATAAAATAGACAAAGTACTAGTCAATCTAATAAGAAAAAGGAAAGAAAAAACCAAATTGACAGTATTAGAGATGAAAAGGGAGACCTCACCCATAATGAAGGGGAAATTAAGGCAATCATTAAGAACTATTTCGCCCAATTATATGGCAACATATATAACAATTTAGGAGATATGGATGA
>NW_025386732.1:0-1509 GCF_016433145.1 Gracilinanus agilis
TCATCCACAGGGACATTAAGCCCGATAACTTCCTGATGGGCATCGGGGCTCACTGCAACAAGCTGTTCCTCATTGACTTCGGACTGGCCAAAAAGTACCGAGACAACCGAACGAGGCAGCACATTCCCTACAGGGAAGACAAGAACCTCACTGGCACTGCCCGCTATGCCAGCATCAATGCCCACCTGGGCATCGAGCAGAGCCGGCGAGACGACATGGAGTCCCTGGGCTACGTGCTGATGTATTTCAACAAGAGCAGCCTGCCCTGGCAAGGCCTAAAGGCTGCCACCAAGAAGCAGAAGTATGAAAAGATCAGCGAGAAGAAGATGTCCACCCCCGTGGAGGTGCTCTGCCAGGGGTTCCCGGCCGAATTCGCCATGTATCTCAACTACTGCCGTGGCCTTCGCTTCGAAGAGGCTCCCGATTACATGTACCTGAGGCAGCTGTTTCGCATTCTTTTCAGAACTCTGAACCACCAGTACGACTACACCTTCGACTGGACAATGTTAAAGCAGAAAATGACCTAAAGGACTGGCTCTGGGTTAGTGGGTGAGGGTTAGCCGACCCCCTAGGATCCCACAGAGAAACATATGAAGTAGAGCAGATGATCAGAGCAGATCGTGTTACTCCCCCAATGTAGACCTTTTAGTTCACATGTACACTTTGCCAGTGGTTGTGGGTAACCATTTACTTGGTGTAAAGATCCTAATTTCAGTCTAAACTGACTCTGGTCAGCACTGGTCCACCATTCAGAGTTGTAGCTGCTGTGTTTGTGAATATTAACTGACATAGTGAGACATGCTGTTCAGTTTTCTATTGCATTTTTCCAGGAGAAAAGTTTAACTAAATGGTTGACACACAGGCAGTGGAGAGAAATTGTGTATATGCCAATTTTCTGTTACCTTCTGTTTGGATCCGATCCTAACCCTACATTGTGCTTTGAAATCTTGTTTCAAAAGAATGGCATGAACAGTTTTCAACCATGGTTGTGATAATTGTAAATGCTACAATTGTACACTTGTGAAATTTCGTTCTGTTTCTCCCTCCCTGGGGTTTGACTGTTGTAAACTTAAACATTCTTACATTTGTTGGCTTCTATGTGCAAAGGCAGCTGACAAGGCAGTAACCAAAGATTCCAGTTTTTAAGCATCTGAAAGACTCTGCCTGCTTAATGTGCTATAGATATAACAACATCATCTAAGTGAAGACTTAAGAAAACCTTAGTGACGACTACTAGATTATCTGTAGTGCTCTGCATTAACTCTAACGTTCTCGGTATTCACAAAGAAAAATAGCCTCTTGGTCACAAATTTTGTTAACATCTTATGAATCTCTATGTAAGTTGCTTCTATAAATGTAATCTCTGTAAACATCTCTATGACCCAGAATTTTGTTTTCATGTTGAAATAAGAGTTGTTTTGTTTACCAGTTCATTAAAAACTAAAATGGATTATGTTAAAAAAAAAAAAAAAACCAGCCTGGATTCGTGTTGTCAATGCAGGCGTGGGG
>NW_025386733.1:0-6183 GCF_016433145.1 Gracilinanus agilis
GGTCAGGAGAGGTTAAGAGCTGCTTCTTACTCTGCCGCCATCTTAACCCGGAAAAACTCCCTCCATTTGTTTTTAATGACAATATTTTATACAATAATATTCTCCCAGTGGTGCTATATGTCTATCAGGAATAGAATAATACTTTAAGAAAAAAATTGAACATCACCAAATGGATAGTGCAGAAGTGTGAGTAGGCAAATTATACAGAAATAAAAAGATGTTTTCTTAAAACTATATAAACAAAATAGACAATGAGTCAGACATAAAAATCAAGGAATAACTATTTTTTATCCTCCTCCATACAATATCAGGAAATCTAGAGGAAAGGAAGGCCCCAAAATGCTTGGCAGATCCCAAAAAATTATTTTGTTGGAAGTCATGGACAAATGGAGAGCATAGATGGCTTTTAATCTCTACTTTTGTGGCAAATACCCTCATTACTAAATTTATCAATTTTATCAAAATATCAAAATAAAATACCTCCAATCTGTGCTTTTGAACAAATACCACAAGAAAGCTCCTAAAACTATCACTTTAATTAGTCAACAAGCATTTATTAAGTATCTTCTAAGTGCCAGACACTTTACTAATACTGGGTTACAATGATAGAAATGAAATAGTTCCTTCTGTTAAGGTGTTTATATTCTATTGAGGAGATAATATATATTTATAACAATGATACTGTTATTAACTATAGCTATGTGTATCACCCACAATGTATGTATCACCCACAATCCAGGGAACTCCCTCTTCAAGGAGCTCCAGTTTTAAATTCACATGATTTGTATTGTCTTAGAACTATCTCTCTCTCTCTCTCACTCTCTGTCTCTCTGTCTCTCTGTCTCTGTCTCTCTGTCTCTGTCTCTGTCTCTCTCTCTCTCTCTCTCTCTCTCTCTCTCTCTCTCTCTCTATCTATCTATCTATCTTTCTCTCTCTTTCTTTCCCCCAGAGTTCAGAGTTCAGTGGAAAAATTTCTTTAGCAACAGAAGCTGAGATATAATCCAGGTCTAGTGATTCTCCAAAGGGGACTAGCAAAGTCACTTCTAGAAAAAATACTCAATGTACAAAGTAGATATCAAGTATAGGACAGCTACTCGTTTCCTCCACCATAAATCAAATCCTATTTTTAACTCATGTAAGACTCATAAGAGAACATTTTTTTTGTTGCTCATTCATATCAGAGTCTTCATAACCCTATTTGGGCTTTTCTTGGCAAAGACACTAAAGTGGTTTCCCATTTCCTTCTTCAGCTCATTTTACAGATGAGGAACTGAGGCAAACAGGTTTAAGTGTCTTGCCCAGGATCACACATTTAGCCTGAAGTGGGATTTGAACTAAGGAAAATGAGTCTCCCAGACTTCAGGCCTGGTACTTTGTCTACTGTATCACCTAGATGCCCCCAAGAAAACATCAGCATGTATTTAAAACAGGAAATAGTAACCATATTTCAAGTTTGTGAGTCTTTGAAACCAATAGTTCCCTTTCATCTCAGACCTCCCTTTCTGTACAATTAATAATGTACAGATTTCCTGACCAGCCATGGCATAGCCAAAGTTTTCTTAGTCCTTTCAGCTGAACCATCCTCCTAATAGTGGCTGTTTTCTCCTTTAAGAAGAGTATAATTGTAAGAAATGTTTTTCACTGGGTGTACAAACTCACCTCCATATGGAAACATTTTTTCTTTGGAGTAGGGTATAATAGAGACATCTACCAAGTCCCAAGGACCCTGACTCCACATGGATGAACCATTTTATATCTTTAAATGACCAGGAAGACACATCAGTACAGCCAGAGGACCAAGAAGGCTATATCAAGCAAGCTACAACTTGAGCCTTAGACCCTTGGCCAAAAATAGCAAGAACTGAAAATGAGACTATCCCATGTTGCAAGAAGAGAAGAGAATACTGATTGAAAGACCTAGTTGCCTTTGATACTACCCCTACTCACAGGAAGGACCAGCCAGTTGTTGCTCGTCATGTATGTCTTTAGGAAAGGGCCAGAGTGCATGCTCAGATCCCTGGGAAGTACTCCAGGTCAGAAGATCAAGGAGTCTCTCTGATTATTCCTATAAGTATATATATAAAATAAATACATAATAAATTTTGGGTAGTAGATGGGAGAAAAGAAAAACGTTAATAGTTCATGTAAGTCTTCATGTAGAAATAGACCTTAAATTGAGATTAGAAGAAAATAGGGATAAGAAAAGAGAGAGATGATGAGAATGTGATTTCTAGATAGAGTATGGCTTGTTCATGGCAGATGAGAGATGGAGTACCATATGACAAAAAGAAGATGATCAGTTTGGCTGGACCATAACTATGGGAGAAGGAATATTATATAAAGCAAAAGATAGGTTGGAGTCAAGTAGTGAAGGGTTTTAAGCATCAAATAAAGTGTATTTGATTCTAGGAAGCCATTAGAGTTCATTAAGCAGGAGAGTGACATGGTTATACCTGGGTCTCAGAAAAGAATATCAGCCAGGCTGTCAAAAAAGTCTGGTAACCAGTGATAAACCCCTGAAAGAAAGTAGTGGTGATATGAGTGGAGAAAGGGAGATGGATTTTAGACATATTATAGAGTTATAATCAATAAGATTTAGTATTTTTCCTAATACACAGGAATAGAGAAGCAGGAAGCCAGACTCTATGATGAAGTTGCCAGAAGATTGTTATTTTTTTGTTGTTACTTCTGTTTTGAGAGGGTGAGGAAAAGTTGTTACCTCATAGGAAGAAATAGTTATGATTTTTATATATTTTTTACCTATGAGTCTTTGATGACAAAGTATACTGATATCACATGTTATACTGAATGAGGTTAGAATCTAAAAAGACTGAATTCCCATGAAATAATTCTTAAGTCTTCCTTTTAGGAGTCTTATCTAACTTTTCTTGCAATTATTTTTCCTGAGATCTTGACCATGAAATCCATATTATTTCCATAGACTAACATTTTCTTTCTTATTAAGCATCTCATTGAGATCCCCTGTTTCCTTCTAGGGACTTCTTTTCTTCATTTGTACCCCAATCTTTGTTGCTACAAAGAAAAGGAAGCCTCTGAACATAGCATGTCTTAAAGTGAAATTTAATTATTTTAATTTTGGATTTGAGATTAAAATTCAATTAAAATTTGGGAATAACCTGGAAAAGAAAAAACTTAGAGAAAGATGCCATAGCTGTCTTCAAATATCTAAGTAGCAATATCATGGAGGAGACTTGTTTTGATTGGTCTCACTGAGCCTAAAGTAAGAGAATGGGTAGAAATTGCAGAGAAGCAGAGTGCATCTGTATGCAACAGAAAACTCAGGATAATTTAGAGCTATTGAAATAATGGAATGGACCATTTGGTAAATAACAATATCTCCCTACATGTACATCTTTAAGTGGAGCTTTCTACTATGGCGGGAATTTTGGTCAGGTGCAGGTAAGATTAGATGATTTCTGGGTTCTTTTCCAAAACTGAGATTCTGTGTCTCCATGATAATTTTTATAGTCATAGTTTTCCCCCTAAGCTGTATGTTTCTACCTTAATGGGAAAGTAGCAAAACAAAATTATCAAGTCCAAGCGAAAACTACCTGGATTGGCTATGAAGGAACACAAATGAAAGTTGTTTATTGTTTTCTAATAGACAGGCTGACCTTTTGTCAATTTTAATGTCTATTGACTACCCCTGAGTTTCTTCCCCATTTGGGGATAACATAAGCACCACAGGGGGAAAAAAGGCAATGCTTAATCGACGTCTCCATTTCTATACAAGAATGTATGAAAAACATTTAAGTGCATTTGACTCCATTAAAAACCTAGTAGAAAACTACCCAAGATATCTTTAGGCTCTGCTGCATTTAGAGAATAGTAACTTATAAGCAGACATGCTGAGACATGGAGAGAGGACAAGTGAGAAAGCTTTTAGCAACAGGAAACTTCACCCTCATCAGGAGCTTTATATAACTTGCATTAAATAACACTGAAAATAGTTATATGAATAGAAGAGTCAGAATTTGGTCAAAATAATTACATGAAGCACATTAGTGCTATTTAAAGTAGAAGCTGTTTTGAGAATAGAGTTATGATAGTGGAATGAGAAGAAACATTTTTGCCTAATTCACCTAGCACATCTCTTCCACGACAACCTAGAAAATATGCCAGACTGAATTTTGATTGGGAAAACCAAGAAAAAGTCACAGTGAGTCATTTTTCTAGAGAAGCTTAAGAAGACAGAGATCTATGGACTCTGGAATAGGGACTAGTCAAAAGCAATGCAATGTATACAGCAACTGGGACAAGATACATTCCAACATCTAGGAACAGAAAGGGGACTGAAACATAACACCAAGTCAGGGCATAAAGAGATCCCAAGGGATCCCTGATTAGCACTAAGAGCAGAGCCATCTGTTGTTCAATAACCAATTCTGGGTCACAGTTCCAAGGAGGAGGGGGCAATCACAAACAATTTGGGCCCTAGCTGTGTATTGAGTAAGGAATAAGTTCCAGAAACTTAGGCATGTGATTCTGAGCCCAAGATTAGAATAGCCATTCAGTTCTACTCCAAACTGCCAGAGGGAGGTGAAGAAATTAAGAACTGGAGCAGAATCTAGCATGCTTCAGCAGAAGTAAAAAAGGCAAGAATAATGAACATGACCTCAGACAGAGCAAAAGCAAGAATAGGCCTAATTAAAAGAGATCATCAGGGAAACTACAATATGCTAGCAGGTACCTATATAGGTAAAGAAGTAATATCAAAAAAACTTAAGAGCAAGTTTCTCTGATAAAGTTTTTATTTCGCAAAAACTGAGTCAAATTTATAAAAAGAAGAGCCATTCCCTAATTGATAAATGATCAAGCACATGAACAGTCATTTTTCAGAAGAAGAAATTAAAGTTATACTCATAAAAATGCTCTAAATCATTAATAATTAAAACAAATACAAATTAAAAGAACTCAGGTACTACCTCATACCTATCAGAAATGACAAAAGGCAGTAAGGGAAAATAGCCATACTAAAAAACTGTTGATGGAATAGTGAACTGGTCTAGAGCATCTAGAGCAGTAATGGGCAAACTATGACCCATGGGATGCCGTCTCCTGAAATGTTCTATCCAGCCTTGAGACATTATTCCTAATCTGACAAATACAATAAGTAGGATACAATACAATGAAACTTTGAAAGAGTTGCCTTAGAAACAGACTGACAGATGAACATTTCCTTTCCTTTGGCCCCCTCTTTAAAAAGTTTGCCCATCACTGGTCTATGTATTTCAGAGAACAATTTGGAACTGTATCCAAATGACTATCACCATGATTAAGTCAGTATCCCAAAGAGATCAAAATAAAAAGGATAAAGACCTATATGTACAAAAATATTTATAGCAGTTCTTTTTGTGACAAAGAATTGGAAATAAAGGGACTGCTCATAATTTAAGAAACAGCTAAGTGGCTTAGTGAGTAGAGCTCTAGAACTGGAGCCAAGAAGACCTAAGTTAAAATGTGGACCTAGATACTTACTAGCTATGTAACCCTGGACAAGTCACTTAAATTCTGTTTCCCTTAATTGACTAGAGAAAGAAATGGCAAACCACTTCAGGATCTTTGTTAAGAAAATCCCATGGTAGGGGACAGCAAGGTGACTCAGGGGTTTGAGAGCCAGACCTAAAGTCCTAGAGTTCTAGGTTCAAATATGGCCTAAGACATCACTTAGCTGTGTTGCCCTAGGCAAGTGTTAAGGGTAAAAATTATGGTTGGACTGAATATTTAAGAGTTTGGTCACCAGGAAATAATTGCTCAATTCCAAATGACTCAAGTTATTTACAAATAAGAAGAGTAAAAGTAAGGAAAATGAGAGAGAGTGAGATATTTACTCCAGCCTGGTCTGAAGGCCCAAACCAGACAGGTTTCAGAGGCCCAAGCAAATGGGGGCACAGAGGTTAATTAAACAAGGCTTCTAGCCATAAGTCCTCCTCCAAGACAAGAGGCTTCTTCGGAGGCTAGTATCTCCTGTTAAGATTAAAAATAATGAAGACTGATATAATAATATAAATTAATAGTTTAATTAAAGCCATGGCCATGCTGGTAAAATCATTAGACCACGTGCAGGTAAGAATTCAAACTGCCTCCGCCATTTTACCTTTTGTACCTTCCTGTGCCTGCTAGCTCAGAGAGAGCTTCCTTTCGGATTCTCCTCCCATTTAA
>NW_025386734.1:0-6063 GCF_016433145.1 Gracilinanus agilis
CAGAGACAGAGACAGAGACAGAGACACAGAGACAGAGAGACAGAGAGTCACAGAGAGGGAGTCAGAGAGAGAGACAGAGACAGAGAGGAAGAGAGAAAGGAAGGGAGGGAGAGAAGAGGGAAGAAGGGAAAGAGGGAGAGGAGGGGGAAGAGAGAGGGAGGGAGAAAGAGAAGGAAGGAGAGAGAGGGGAGAGGGAGAAAGAGAAAGAGAAAGACAGAGACTGAGAGAAGGATTCACGAACCTATGGGGTCATTCAATCTGGGAGGCCAGTAAGCCTGAAAACAGCTGAATGAGAGGAGACCAACTTTAAATTTTAGATACAAACAACTGATTCCATTCTCCCAAACCTTTCATTAACTCTGGGACCAGGAGGGGCTCAAGGTCAAGAAGGGAGGGCTTGAGCCATGGATAGTGGCAGGCTGAAGTAGGTGTAGGAGCCAATGAACAGCAGATTTGCTTGGTTGGATCCCTGAGAGCAGGGCATGGAAGGTCTGAGTACTTAAGAGAGGAAATGACTGAAATGAGAATAAACATTTGCCCCATAGAATTTTTGAGGCTGTGGCATGGTGGCAGAAACAAATTCTCATTGGAAATATGCAGCATCTTCCCAGATTATCACTCGCTTGCATTTTAGTTCCTTTTCCAGTTTACAGTCAAATTAATCTGAAAGCATGTCAGTCAATCTCCTTCCCCAAAACCTTCAATGATTTCCTATCACCTACTGATTGATTATAATCCAAGCTCCTCGCCAGATATTCAAGGCTTTCTACAATCTGGCCTCACCTATCTTAATTTTTAAAAATCATAAATAAAAATACATTTTTTAAGTATTATGGGGGCAGCTGGGTAGCACGGTGGATAGAGAGCCAGTTCCAGAGATGGGAGGTCCTGGGTTCAAATTTGGCCTCAGACACTTCCCAGCTGTATGACTCTAGGCAAGCCACATTGCCTATCCCTTAGCACTCTTCTGCTTTGGAACCGATTCATGGTATTGAGTCTAAGGCAGAAGCTAAAGGTTTTTTAAATAAATAATTAATTAAAATATTATAAACCTAGTAACCATCAACAAATACTGAAATACACAAATGAGAAATTTTAAAAGACTACACATGAAACTGTAAGCTTTTTTCATCTTTCCACTGGGGGTGGGGGGAGAACCTGTATACTATCTTTAACAAATAGTAACAAAATTTTCCTGTTTGTCTATGTTCCCTCTTAACAGGTACTGAAATAGATAAAGAAGCTTAGAGTCAGGAAGTCTCATGATCAAATCCAGGCTCAAATACTTACTAGCTTTGTGGTCCTGGAAAAATCACTCAACTTCATTTACTCAACTGTAAAAGAGGGCAGTTTAGTGGCACAGTGGATAGAGTAACAAGCCTAAAGTCAAAAAGACTCATCTTCCTGAATTCCATTCTGGCCTTAGACACATCCTAGCTGTGTGACCCTGGGCAAGTCACTTAACCCTGTTTGCCTCAGTTTCCTCATCTGTCAAATGAACTAGAGAAGGAAATGTCAAACCACTTCAGTATCTTTGCCAAGAAAGCTCCAAAGGGGGTCATGAAGAGTCTGACATGGCTGAAAAACTGAACAGAAACAACAGAATTGGCAATTGAGGTTAAGAGACTTTACCAGAGTCCCACAGCCAGGAAGTACCTGTAGCTAGATTTGAACTCAGGTCCTCCTACCTCCAAGCCTGGCTCTCTATCTACTGAGGCACATACCTGTCCCCTTTCCCCATTATTCTGGTTTTTCTTGCTTTGAATTGCTGTCATTTACGAGTTATAGGAAAGAAATAAACATATATGAAGAACCTACTATGTGCCAGGAATTTAACCATATTATCTCATTTGTCCCTACAACAACCCTGGGAGGTAGGTGTTATTATTATCCTCATTCTACAGTTAGGAAAGCTGAGTTTAAGTGATATGCCCAAGATCATACAATTTCTAAGTGTCCGAGGCTGGATTTGAACTCGGGTTTTCCTGCCTCTGAGGCCAAGTGCTCAATCCACTGAGCCGCCTAACTGTCTCTAGTTATGGTGAATCTTCTGTTGTTTTCATACTACTTTGTCTTTCCAGCTTTCTTTGTACTCTTCACATTTTATTTTGTTTTGTTTTGTTTTTTAAAGTACAACAGGATATTGTGAGACAAGCTTTAAAAGAGGGGTTAACATCAGAGATTCTTCCCTTTTTCTGTCATGGATCCCTTCGGCAGATTGATGAAGCCTGTGTCCCCTTCCTCAGCCAGAAATAAAACACAATACAATTGTCAAAATCTTGAAAAAAAAACCCAAACATACAAGTTTGTGGGCTCCCGGGGAAGACTCTCTGGGCTGGATAAATTTGAATTTGTGTCCCATCTCTGCTATTTCCTTGGGTAACTCCGGGCCATTTATTTAACCTCTATATTCTTCAACTACTTCATCTGCAAAATGGAGGCAATAATGCCTGCTGGACCTCCTGTCAAGATTATTGCAATTAGCTACACCTAGCTGGGAGCAGGACAATAAGGTGGCACAGTGGATGGGGTGCCAGGCTCCAGAAGACTCCTCTCTGTGAATTCAAATCTGGCCTCAGACATTTTCTAGCTGACTCTGGGAAAGTCAGTCAACTCTATTTACCTCAGTTTCTTCATCTGTAAAATAAGATGGAGAAGGAAATGGCAAACCACTTCAATATCTTTGCCAAGAAAATCCCAAGTGGGGTCATAAAGAGTCAGGCATGACTGAATAACAACAGCAAGTTGGGAGCAGCTAGATGGGTGGCTCAGTGGATAGGGTTTTGATATTTCCTTGTGTAATTCTGGGTAATTTATTTAACCTCTATTCTTCAACTACTTCATCTGCAAAATGGAGGCAATAATACCTACTACCTACTTGTACCACCTGTCAGACACTTAACAGCTGTGTGACTCTGGGAAAGTCACTTAACCTCTGTTTTCCTCAACTTCTTCATCCATAAAATGGGGACAATAATAGCACCAACATCCCTGGGTTGTGGTGAGGACCAAAAAGATAATAATTGTGAAGTGCCTGACGTGTAGTAAGTGCTATATAAATGTTGGTGATGGGTCATTTCAGTTGTGTCTGACTCTTTGTGACCCCATTTGGGGTTTTCTTCGTAAAGATATTGGAGCAGTTTGCCATTTCCCCCTCTGGCTCATTTTACAGATGAGGAGGTATTCCTGACTCCAGGTCTAACACTCTATACAAAGGGCCATATAGCTGCCCCATAGAAATAAAATATAATATGATATAATATGATATGATATAACATGATATAATATAACACAATAAAATATATAACATAACATAATATGATGCGACATTATGCCATATAACATAATATATTTATATAGTAATATAATATAATATATACATTATATTATAACATAATATACTGTAATGCACAATATGATATGATATATGATAGCTATTATTACTTAGCAAATGGGATAATATAAGGTGTTCTGTAAACCTTCAAATTATTTTGAAATATCGGCGATTATTCTAATTTCCAATTATAATCATATAATTAATATAATTATTATAAACAACAGCAAATATACAATAGTATGATATAATATGGGGCAGCTGGGTGGCTCAGTGGATTGAGAGCCAGGCCTAGAGACTGGAGGTCCTAGGTTCAAGTCCGGCCTCGGACACTTCCAGCTGTGTGACCTTGGGCAAGTCACTTGACCCCTATCGCCCACCCTTACCACTTCTGGGCCAAGGACGGTCCCTAGCCCGGATGAAAAAGGAGGAGGGTTGGGTGTGGGGCTAGCAACCCCACCCTGTAAAAACTACATCTGCTAAAGAAACTGCAACCTAAAGTAGGGGCAGCTGGGCTAGCTCAGTGGATTGAGAGCCAGGCCTAGAGACGAAAGGTCCTAGGTTCAAGTCCGGGCTCAGACACTTCCCAGCTGGGTGACCCTGAGCGACTGTGTGACCCATTGCCTACTGGTTGTGGCCCTATGCTCCTAGAATGGAGTCCCAGGATAAAAAAAAATGATATAATATAATAAATATACCACAAATCATACCAATACCCTCCTTTCTTTTTTATCCATTGCTCTGCCAAATTGTGATTTCCGCCCCCTCCTTTATTCTTCATCCACACATACAAATCCCTTCATTCCCACTTACTTTTCTACTGCCCAGTCAGCCCCACTTTTCAAAACCCTACCCTGTCCTTCCAGGCTCAACTCAATTGCTTCCTCCCCTCTGAAGCCTTCCCTGGTTTCCCCAACCCAGCAGTGATCTCTGTAACATTTTTGCTTATGCCATTCCATTTGCATATATCATATAGTATCTTCTATTTTAGCTATTTATTTCTTATCTCCTTCCATTTGAGCCCACCCCCTCAAGAATAGAAACTCCGTGAGAGTGGGAAATATAACTTTGATAGCCTTGTAATCCACTCAGTTTTTTATTAGCACATAGCAGGGTCTCCATCTGGATTTCTTGAAAGGACTTGAACTCAGGAATTCTAGGTCCCAGGAGTAAAGATAATGGCCCTAAGCAGGGATAAGAGACTATAAAAAGCCTAGAGGAGCAAGGTGGCCTCTAGAGTCCTCAGAACCCAGAGACTAGACGGAGAATGAGGCCCAGCAGAGGTCTGGGAGAGCTGGAGAAAAGGAGGCTCTCACATTTGGAGTAAGGAGACTGGAGAGGCCAGCAGTCATCTGGCCTCAACTCAGCTTTCCAGCCTCATTAGCCAATACTCCTCCATCACTCTGATCAGCCAAATGGGCCTCTCTCTTCTTCACCTTTGACATTCCATTTTCCAACTCCATGCCTTTGCAGGAGCCATCTCACATGCCGAGAAGACATTCCCTTTTTACCTGTACCTTATCTGGCCAAGATGGGGCAGCTAGGCTTGCAGTGAATAGAGTAGGAATCAGGAACACTTGAGTTCATATCCAGCATCAGAAACTATTTGTGACCCTGGACAAGTCACTTAACCCTGTTTGCCTCAGTTGACTCATCTGAAAATGAGCTGGTGAAGGAAATGACAAACCACTCCAATATCTTTGCCAAGAAAATCTGAAATGGGGTCATGAAGGCATGGCTAAACAACAACATTGAATCCCACTTTTCTTTTAAGTTACATATTATCATTATTATTTATTGTATCTTATAATATTATTATTATTTTTTAAACCCTTGTACTTCCGTGTATCGTCTCATAGGTGGAAGATTGGTAAGGGTGGGCAATGGGGGTCAAGTGACTTGCCCAGGGTCACACAGCTGGGATGTGGCTGAGGCCGGGTTTGAACCTAGGACCTCCTGTCTCTAGGCCTGACTCTCATTCCACTGAGCTACCCAGCTGCCCCTATAATATTATTATTAAGCACTATCTTCTCCATGAAGTTTTTCCTGATCCCAATGACTTGGATCCTTCCTTACACACCCTTTGCCCTTCAAACAAGTTGGCTTCTAAGTACTTTGTATTTAATTCTATTTATTTACTATATATTTATTCTGTAAATACTTATATGGAGCAGCTAGATAGTTAGTGGATAGAGCCCTGGGCCTGGAGTTAGAAAGGTCTGAGTTCAAATCTGGCCTCAGATGCTGTGTGACCCTGGGCAAGTCATTTAGGCTCTGCCTCAAGTCACTGGAGAAGAAAATGGAAAACCAGTATCTTTGCCAAGAAAACCCCATGGTCTACACTACAGGATCATGAAGAGGTGGACACCTTCAAACAATAACATATATTTATGCATAGTCTTATGGTTGTCTCCATTAGCAAGTAAATTCCTTGACAATATGGACCATTTCGTTTGTCTTTATATCCTCAGAAATTAGCACAGGCTGATATTTGTTGACTGATTAACTGGTTTGGAGGAGATGGAGAGTTGGGGGGGGGCACTTTTTCTGCATTCCCATCCTGGGCCCCTCTTTCATCCAGGGATCTCAGATGTGGAAAAGCAATACTATCCTGAATGATAGAGATTATGCTAGAGGAAGAAGGAGAGAGAGACAGAGACAGAGAGAAGAGACAGACAGAGAGACAGAGACAGAGAGAGACAGAGACAGAGAGAGACAGAGACAGAGAG
>NW_025386735.1:0-7450 GCF_016433145.1 Gracilinanus agilis
ATACTTTCCCCTGGAAATATATAGTCAATTTTGATGGGTAGTTGATCCGTGGTTGCAGGCCCAGCTCTCTTGCCTTTCTGAATATTGTATTCCAAGCCTTACGGTCTTTTAGTGTGGAGGCTGCCAGATCCTGTGTGATCCTGATTGGTGCTCCTTGATATTTGAATTGTCTCTTTCTGGCTTCTTGTAAGATTTTTTCTTTTGCTTGAAAGCTTTTGAATTTGGCAATAATATTTCTAACCGATTTCTTCTCTGGGTCGAATCTAGTGGGTGTTCTATGAATCCTTTCGATGTCTATATTGCCCTCTTGTTGTAGGACTTCAGGGCAATTTTGCTGAATAATTTTTCAGTCTTTTGACTTTGTTTTATTTGTTCTTGTTGTCTTGAGAGATCATTAGCTTCTAATTGCTCAATTCTAGCCTTTAGGGACTGGTTATCGGCTATAATCTTTTGGTTTTCCTTTTCAATCTAGTCATTTCTGGTGTTCAATTTGCTTATCAGTTCATTTGATTTCTGAGCCTCACTTTCCAATTGCAAAATTCTACCTTTTAAACTGTTATTTTCTTGCCAGATCTCTTCCATTTTCCTCAGAATCTCAGTTTTGAACTCTTCCATAGCTTGTGAGGAGTTTTCCTTATTTGAGGAGGGTCTGGATGCTTGTTTGTTCTCCTCCTCTGTTTGCTTGGTTGTCTGGATTTTCTCTGTGTAAAAGCTGTCAAGTGTTAAATACTTCTTTTTCTTGTTATTATTCTTTCTCTTCTGAACTTCCTGATGCTGAGTAGCCATCATTAGCCCAGCAGCTTCTCAGATTTATCCTCGCGCTCAGTGTCTGTTCGCGATCTATTGGCTCCTGAGGTCTGAGTTCTGGTTTTTTCCAAGGTCAAGCCCCGAGGTGGGCCCTCTTGCTTGATCCTCTGACGGAGGTTTCTTTACAAGTCTCAGGGCGCTGCTTCCACAGTCGTATACCCGTCTGCACTGGTTCCACACTTGGGCTTTAGTTCCTGGCTGTGTCTGCCTCCACCCACGCCTCTGCTCAGCCTGCACTCTGCGCCCAGCGTCCTGCTCCCGCGCGCTCAGATTTCGCGTGCGTTTTTTGACTTAATGGGGTCCTAAGTCTTGCTGCTCTCAGGAACAGGTCCCGGAGCTGCTGATGACTCGATGGGTGCCCCAAACTTGCCCTATTTCTTTTTAGCTGGGTTCGGAGCTATAGATGAGTGTGGAGGGGGTGGGGGTAGGGCGGTTGCTCAGCCCGCGATTTAGTGAGAGCCCTTTATAGCCTGGAAATGTCTCGATTCCACGTACCTTCCATGCTGTGCCCTGTTGTGGAGTTCCTCCGTTCGTCTGGACTTGTTTTTATGTCCCCTTGAGGAGTTTTGTGTGTTTCGGTCAGGAGAGGTTAAGAGCTGCTTCTTACTCTGCCGCCATCTTAACCCGGAAGCCTACAATATTTCTTAAATGAAATCATACTTGCCTTTTCACTTTGCTTGTTACATGAAGTCAAAATAATTTCAAAAAGTCTTTTCTGGTACAAACAAAACAAGACAAACAAACAAAATGAACATGATGGAGGGATGTGGACTAGATGATAGTTGGATTTAGATGTGATTGAATGACCAGCCCCAAAGAGTAATCATTAATGACTCCATGCCAATTTATAAGGACATCAGTAATGGTTTCTAAGTATTTGTCTTTGTTACATTGCTGTTTAACTTTTTAAAAAGTCCTCAGATGGAGATGATGCCTATCAATTGTAGAATGGTTAAACAAGTTATGGTAGATGAATAAGCTGGATACCATTGTACTCAAGGAAATAATGATGAGGATGATTTTCAATGAGCCTGGGAAGATGTTTATCAACCGATGCAAAGTGAATTGTGAAGAATGAGGAGAAAAAGTATAAAACAACAATGTTACAAAGACAAACAATGTTGAAAGACCTAAAAATGCTCATAAATATGATGACAAATCACTATTGTAGAGAACTCATGAAGACATACCTCAAGATAGAGAAAGATGGACTCAGAGCACTAATTGAGACTGTCAATTTTTTAAACATAGTTATTGTGGGAATTTGCTATTGTTGATTTTACATATTTTATGGGCTTTATTTTTTTGTTTTCTCAACAAATTTACTCCGTCTTCCACATAATAGCCTTCAAATATTTGAAAACTTCTATCATATCCCCCTACACAGCTAGGTGGTATAGTTGATAGAGGAAGACTCATCTTCCTAATTTCAAAGTGGCTTCAGACACTTATTAACTATGACCCTGGACAAGTCAGAGAGGAAACTGTTTGCCTTGGTTCTGCATCTGTAAAATGCATCTGGCTCCAGTATCTTTGCCAAGAAATCCCTCCCCCGCCAAAGGGATCATTAAGAGTCAGACATGATTAAAAGAATGATTCAACAAAAACAATCATGTAACCCTAAATCTTCTTTTCTCCAGACATAACATATCCAGTTCTTTCATCCAATCCTCATATTACATGGATGTAAGGTCTTTTGCCACCGTAACTATATGTCTTCTAAAATGTGTTGTCCAGGGAAAGCTGGGTAGTTCAGTGGATTGAGAGTCAGGCCTAAAGACAGGAGGCCCTAGGTTCAAATCCGACCTCAGACACTTCCCAGCTGTGTGACCCTGGGCAAGTCACTTGACCCCCATTGCCCACCCTTACCACTCTTCTACCTAGGAGTCAATAAACAGAAGTTAAGGGTTTAAAAAATGTGTTGCCCAGAACTGAGGAGAATATTACAAATCAAGTCTGATAAGGGCATAATACAGTAGGAATATTCACTTCTTATTCTTGGAAGCGATGTCCCTCTAAATTAAATCCAAGTTTGATCTGGTATTTTTGGCTGTTTCACCACACCGTTATTTAGTTTAAACTTGTAGTCTTTAATGAAATTTTTTTAAATTTTGAATATTTTTCCATGGTTCCATGGCTCCATTGTTCCATGGTTACTCCTCTCTTACATCCTCCTTCCTTGAGCTGACAAGCAATTCCACTGGATTATACATGTATCATTGTTCAAAGCTCATTTTCAGTTTTTTTCCGGGTTAAGATGGCGGCAGAGTAAAAAGCAGCGCTTAACCTCTCCTGATTGAAACATACAGGACTTCTCAAGGGGGCATAAAAACAAACTCAGTCGAATGGAGGGACCCGACAACAGGGTGCATCGTGGAAGGTACGTGGAATCGGGACATTTCCATGCTATAAAGGCGTGAAACAGCTCTCACTAAATCGCGGGCTGAGCAAACCCCCCCCCCCCCACCACACACACACACACACTACCTACAGCACCGAAGCAAGGTCAAAAGAAATAGAGCAAGTTTGGGCCACCCATCGAGTCATTGGCAGCTCCAGGGCCTGTTCCTGAGAGAGGCAAGATTTGGGACCCCACAAAGCTGAGGAACACACATGGACTCTGAGCGAAGACGCAGAGCACAGGCTTGAGTGGAGATGCAGGTGGAGGCGGACACAGGCGGGAGCGAAGGCTCTGAAACCCTGAGTGGGGAACCAGTGCAGATGGGTATACGCAGCGCCCTGAGACTTGTAAAGGAGCCTCCTACAGAGGATCAAGCAAGAGGGTCCACCAAGGGGATTGACCTTGGAAAAAACCAGACCTCAGACCTCAGGAGCCAAAAGACTGCAGACAAACCCTGAGTGGTAGGATAAAGCTGAGAAGCTGCTGGGCTAATGCTGGCTACCCAGAACCAGGAAGTCCAGAAGAGAGAGAAAAAGATTAACAACAAGAAAAAGAAATCTTTAACACTCAACAACTTTTACACAGAGAAAATCCAGACTACCAAGCAATCAGAAGAGGAGAAAAAAACAAGCAATCATATCTGAACCATCCCAAGATAATCAAAACTGGTCACAAGCTCTTGAAATGTTCAAAACTGAGATGATGAGAAAGTTGGAAAAGATTTGGTCAGAGAAATGGGAAGTAGCTCAAAGGAAATCAGGCAAGAAAATAACAGTTTAAAAGGCAGAATTTCACAATTGGAAAGTGAGGCAAGTCAACTGAAGACCAGAAATGACCAGATTGAAAAAGGAAAACCAAAAGTTTATAGCCGAAAACCAAAAGATTATATCCGAAAACCAAAAGATCATAGCTGAAAACCAAAAGATTATAGCTGAAAACCAGTCCTTAAAGGCTAGAATTAAACAATTAGAAGCTAATGATCTCTTAAGACAACAAGAACAAATAAAACGAAGCCAAAAGACTGAAAAAATAGAAGGAAACATGAAATATCTCAATGAGAGAGTGACAGACCAAGAAAACCGGTCTAGAAGAGACAATTTGAGAATCATTGGTCTCCCTGAAAAGGGTGAAATTAATAGAAATTTGGACTCCATAATAAAAGAAATTATTCAGCAAAATTGCCCTGAAGTTCTACAAGAAGAGGGTAATATAGACATTGAAAGGATCCATAGACCACCCTCTACACTAGACCCAGAAAAGACAACCCCCAGGAATATAATAGCCAAATTCAAGAGCTTCCAAGTAAAAGAAAAAATCTTACAAGAAGCCAGAAAGAAACAATTCAAATATCAAGGAACACCAATCAGGATCACACAGGATCTGGCAGCCTCCACGCTAAAAGACTACAAGGCTTGGAATATGATATTCAGAAAGGGAAGAGAGCTGGGCCTTCAAACACAGATCAACTACCCATCAAAATTGACTATATACTTCCAGGGGAAAGTATGGGCATTCAACAAAATTGAAGATTTCCAAGTATTTGCACAGAAAAGACCAGGACTGAATGGAAAGTTTGATATCCAACCACAAAAATCAAGAGAAACATGAAAAGGTAAATAAGAAACAGAGGGGAAAGAAAGAAAACTCATAATTTTTTAAATTTGCCTTTTTAAGGGCCTCAGCAAGATCTAATTATCTGTATTCCTATGTGGAGAAATGCTATGTATAATTCTCTGTAGTGAACTCTATTCACTATTAAGTATTCACTATTATAGTGGATGGAAGAATGATTAATGGGGAGAGGGTGGAGTGCTGAATGGTCTAAGATGATATGGGAGGTGGGGTGGGAAAGAGGAGGGTGAATGGAGGGGGACACCAGGAGAAACTTGAGAGAATAAGAAAAATAGGATAATCTATTACACAAAAAGAGGGCATGGGATGGGGAATGAACAAATACTATTACAAGAAGGAGAGGAAGAGAGCATCAAGAGGTAATTTTTAAACCTTACTCTCAGCTTAATCAACTTGGAGAGGGAAGAGTAGCTATACTATCCATTGGGATATAAAACTCTATCTAACCCTACTGAGAAAATCAGAAGGGATAAACCAAGGGGAGCAGGGGAGAGGGGAGGTCAAAAAAGGGAGGGGAGAAGAAGGGGGAGGGAATTTATTAGGCCTTCAAAACAAAAATAGGGGAATAACAAGGGAGGGGGTAGAAAGGGAAGTTAATCAAGGGAGGGGATAAGGGATAGGGTCTTAATAGCAAACCACTGATTTAAAAGGAAATAGTTTAAGAAGAAGGGGTAGGAATAGAGGAGAATACAAAAATGTCAGCTAATGCACAGCTGATAATTATAACGCTGAATGTGAATGGGATGAACTCTCACATAAAATGGAAGCAAATAGCAGAGTGGATTAGAAACCCAAATCCCACCGTATGTTGTCTACAAGAAACACATATGAGACAGGTGGACATACACAAGTTTAAGGTTCAGGGCTTGAACAAAATCTTTTGGGCATCAAATGAGAAAAAGAAGGCAGGAGTGGCTATTGTAATTTCTGACAAAGCCAAAGTAAAAATAGATATGATTGAAAAAGACAGGGAAGGTCATCACATCTTGATTAAAGGCAGTATAAACAATGAGGAAATAACACTGCTCAATATGTATGCACCAAGTGGCATAGCACCCAAATTCATAAAGGAGAAACTGGCAGAGCTCAAGAAGGAAATAGATAGTAAAACCATACTAGTAGGAGATCTAAATATTCCTCTTTCAGATCTAGATAAATCTAACTAAAAAATAAATAAGAAAGAGGTAAGAGAGGTGAATGAAGTCCTAGAAAAATTAGATCTAATTAATATGTGGAGAAAAATAAATAGGGACAAAAAGGAATACACCTTCTTCTCAGCTGCACATGGTACATTCACAAAGATTGACCATGTAATAGGGCATGGAATCATTGCAAACAAATACAAAAGAGCAGAAATAATAAATGTAACCTTCTCAGATCATAATGAAATAAAAATAACAATTAGTAAGGGCATCTGGACAGGCAAATCAAAAACTAATTGGAAATTAAATAATATGATTCTCCAAAAAAAATTTGTCAAAGAAATAATCATAGAAACAATCAACAATTTCATTGAAGAAAATGTCAATGATTAGACAACCTACCAAAGTCTGTGGGATGCAGCCTAGGCAGTACTCAGGGGGAAATTTATATCCTTGAGTGCATATATTAACAAATTAAGAAGGGCAGAGATTAATGAATTGGGCATGCAACTCAAAAAATTAGAAAGCAAGCAAATTAAAAATCCCCAGATGAAAACTAAATTAGAAATACTAAAAATCAAGAGAGAAATCAATAAAATCGAAAGTAAAAGAACCATTGAATTAATAAATAAGACTAGAAGCTGGTACTTTGAAAAAACAGATAAAATAGAGAAAGTACTGGTCAATCTAATAAAAAAAGGAAAGAAGAAAACCAAATTGACAGTATCAAAGATGAAAAGAGAGACCTCACCTCTAATGAAGGGGAAATTAAGGCAATCATTAAAAACTATTTCGCCCAACTATATGGCAATAAATATAACAATTTAGGAGATATGGATGAGTATTTACAAAAATATAAATTGCCTAGATTAACAGCAGAAGAAATAGAATACCTAAATAATCCTATATCAGAAAAAGAAATTGAACAAGCCATCAAAGAACTCCCCAAGAAAAAATCGCCAGGGCCTGATGGATTCACAAGTGAATTCTATCAGACATTCAAAGAGCAACTAATCCCAATACTATACAAATTATTTGATATGATAAGCAAAGAACGAGTCCTACCAAATTCCTTTTATGACACAAATATGGTACTGATTCCAAAGCCAGGTAGATCAAAAACAGAGAAAGAAAACTACAGATCAATCTCCCTAATGAACATAGATGCAAAAATCTTAAATAGAATACTAGCAAAGAGATTCCAGCATGCAATTAAGAAGATCATCCACCATGATCAGGTGGGATTTATACCTGGAATGCAAGGATGGTTCAACATTAGGAAAACCATCCACATAAATTGACCATATCAGTA
Source organism: Gracilinanus agilis (assembly GCF_016433145.1). NCBI lineage: Eukaryota > Metazoa > Chordata > Mammalia > Didelphimorphia > Didelphidae > Gracilinanus > Gracilinanus agilis. Next base: position 7,295 of record NW_025386735.1, read on the forward strand.
ATCTATCAAACAAAAATCACATGATTATCTCAATAGATGCTGAAAAAGCCTTTGACAAAATACAGCATCCATTCCTATTGAAAACACTGAAAAGTATAGGAATAGATGAAGCTTTCCTAAAAATAATAAACAGTATATACCTAAAACCATCAACAA
>NW_025386736.1:0-5027 GCF_016433145.1 Gracilinanus agilis
TCTCTCTCTCTCTCTCTCCCAAAGCTAACCCAGTTAAACCAAAAGGGAAAAAAAAGAAAGAAAATTCTCATAGCAAATATACATAGTCAAACAAAGAAAATTTCCCCATCAGCCACTGCTACTTTCAGACTCTTATTCTAAATAGTTTATAGATTTCAATATAATCTTGAGTGTTATAGTCATAAGATTTGGTATGACTGTGAGCCATGGAATGCTTCAGTCTCCAAAAAACTGAAATTAAAATGGAGAGGTATATGGTGGGCATGAATGGATTGCAATTATGCAGTAGGGAAAATGTAAGGGATTTCATCAGATATAAGCAGCAAAATGATAGGCCACTCAAACAGCAAGAACAAGGGATAAGTGATGGACATTCCATATGCTTTATTTATATTCACACAATAACAAGAGAATTCAAGAAAGTTATCCAGCATATTATGGCAAATTTATGCTAGGATTGAATAAAGTCAGTCAGGATGGACAGATATGAATGAGTCGCAAACTGCAAAATAAGATACCTATATCAAAAAGATTATAAATTCATTAATATATTGGAAGACTCTATGGTATAATAATATTTTGCTTTAAAGAAAATAAGAACATATATACATACACACCTTTTGTTTAGAATGATACACATTGAATGGTTATTTCAACATATTTGAAGAATATTTTCCTTTTGCCAAAGAAGACATGGGGACCTTCTAGGCGTTTTCTAGCTGTTTCTTATAAGCAACAGATTATGGGATTTTGTTTTTTTATCCAATCTGTAACTATCATTTTATTGGACTTGTTAGATTAAAATCTAGTTACAAAGAAATTCTGATTTCTTCTCTTAAGATAGGATAAGTGGTCTTTCTAAGTACCAAATCCTTTTCCATTATGCCCAACATAAGTTTTCCATCTCCCTCTATAGCAGTGGTGATGAAACTTATAGAGACTGATTGCTTAAACTGCAACCCTCATGACATATGTGAGCTGCCTCCTTACTCCAGACAGGGGAGGGAAGAAGTGTTCTCATTGAATTCCTTGGGCAGAGGGGTGGGTGATGTGAAAAAATGTCTTCAGGCAGGCATGGAGAGGGGGGAGGGAGCAGCCCCCCATCCCACCCCAGCCTCAGACAGGCATTTCACAGGTTCACCAACATGGCTCTATAGAATATTTCTCTTCCACTATGGGAGGATCTATTGATGGTTCTCTCTTTGGCCACTGAAATAAAATGTAGCTTATTAAGATCATTTTTTTTCTCATTCTCATTCTTTTTTTTAACCCTTAACTTCTGTGTATTGGCTCCTTGGTGGAAGAGTGGTAAGGGTGGGCAATGGGGGTCAAGTGACTTGCCCAGGGTCACACAGCTGGGAAGTGGCTGAGGCCGGGTTTGAATCTAGGACCTCCCATCTCTAGGCCTGACTCTCAATCTACTGAGCTACCCAGCTGCCCCCGTCTCTCTCATTCTCATTCTTATTACTCCCTTTTCCTTCTTGCCCATTCCCTTATAGGTTCTCTGTTTCTTGAGAGACTTTAAAAAGTTATTTTCTCTTAATGGTCAGCCTTTTCTTCTTTCCCTTTCCCTTTTTTTTGTGTGTTTCTATTCTGTGATTTAGTCCTACAAAAACATTGATACACCTGTAGGCAATATGTTATAAGGTTTAGTCCATGATGCTTCAGGCCTGTTTCTCAACCATAACTTTTGACTTCTGACTTCATCCATGTCTCTTTGTACTCTTTTAGAAAGAAATTTCTTTTTTTTATCAATTACATGTAATAATGAGTTCCTATATAAGTCTTTTGAAGTTATATGATCCAAATTGTCTCCTTCCCTCTCCAACCTCCCCCTCCCAGAACTGGCAAGCAGTTCAATCTGGGTTATCCATGTATTATCACACAAAACATATTTCCATATTATTCATTTTTGCAAGTGAATAATCTTATAAAACCAAAACTCCCAAACATATACCCAAATAGACAAGTGAAAAATCATATGCATTCACTTGAATTCCTACTCCAACTGTTCTTTCTCTGGAGGTAGACAGCATTCTTTGTCATAAGACCCTCAGAATTGTCCTAGATCATTGTATTACTGAGAGTAGCTAATCTATCACATTTGATCATTCCACAATATTGCTGTTACAGTGCATAATGTTTTCCTAGTTCTGCTTACTTTAATCTGCATCAGTTCATGTAGGTCTTTTTCCAGTCTTAGAAAGAAATTTCTTACAATTTCTTCATTAGTCTTTTTTGTTGTCCTTAATTGCTATCTTTTTTACCTTCTTTGTATTTTTGTTGTTTGGGATGTTTGAAAAGAAAATGATTTGCTTAGATCTTGTTTTCTTTTTAAGAATACTTTGAATGACCCTTTTATTAACCATTTATCATTTTTTCATTAATAGTGAGGTTCAGAGGCAGCTAGATGGCTCAGTGGATAGAGAGCCAGGCATAGCCATCTCTGATAGTGTTGTGAGGAAGTTTACTAAATTATTATTTAGGAGACCTAGCAGGCAAGGCTGGAGAATTTTAAATGGAATGGGGAAGCAGGAAGTGTGGCTCTCTCTCTGAGACAGACTCCATGGTGGTTGGAACAATTTGTAACTGATCCTGGGAGACCTCAGAGGAAGTGGAGTTTGTACCCTGATTTCCTGATATCTGGAAGAAGGATTTTGCCTGTGGAAGGTTAGGTAGAGATTATGAAATCTAACCTGGGTTGCTGGTCAGCTCAGGTTGGTTTAGCTCCCTGACTTACCCAATTGAAGGTGTACTGGCTGAAGACCTGGGAAAGCTGTACCATAGCTGGAGTGTGTCAGGACTCTGCTGTGAGGATACCCACTTCAGTCCTGCTATTTTTTGGCCCTGTCCTGCTTTAAATTTAGTTCAGTGTAGATAAGTCCCTCCTCTGACCCTATGGTTTGCCCTAGTCTGAAAGTATAGAAACCCCTATTCCCATCCTTTAGACCAGTGATTCCCAAACTTTTTTGGCCTACTCTCCCCTTTCCAGAAAAAATATTACTTAGCCCCCTGGAAATTAAATTTTTTTAAAATTTTAATAGCAATTAATAGGAAAGATAAATGCACCTGTAGCCATTACCACTTTCCTGGATCACTGCGGCAACCAGCAGGGGGCAGAAGTGCCCACTTTGAGAATCACTGCTTTAGATCATAGTTCCCTTAATTAAATTTGTTTACAAGCCTTCTTGTCATTTGCTTGCTGGTTTTCACAGACCCCTTGTCTAGGTGGGGCAGGGTGACAGTTAGGGCCTAACTGTCACTCCTTTCAACAGTCATTTCCCTTAACAGCTAATCCCAGTTTCCCTAACTTGTTTGGTCCCACCTATTATTCATTCCTGTCTCCTACTCACCCTTCTGAACCCACATATTATATTTAAGTTAACTCTCCTGTTTTTCCCCATAAGAATAGAGATGGGAGGCCTTGGGTTCATCTGGCCTCAGACCCTTCCTAGCTGTGTGGCCTTGGGCAAGTCACTTAACTGCGATTGCCTAACCATTACCTCTCTTCTGCCTGGAAACCAATATTCAGTATTGATTCTAAGATGGAAGGTAAAGGTTTAAATAGTTAGGTTGGAGTTTGAAAAGTAAATCATCTTGGTTTGCACATTGATCTCCTTTCTTCTTCATAATGTATTATTCAATTCCTTCTTGGGATTTCTGGTAAGGATACAATAGTTAGCTGCATTAAAACTTTCTTCCTTTTATATTTGAATCTCTTTCTCCTGGTTGCTTATAAAATGGGAAGTTCATTTTTAGAAATGTTCAATTTAGACTCTGTGCATCTTGGAGTTTGCAGCATTATGACTTTTATTATTTTTTATGATGATTTTCTGATTTCTTGATTTGTCACATTTTTTCTGGGAGACCTATAATTCTTAAGTTGTATTTACATATCCTGTCTTTGAGAGCAATATGTTTGTATGGAGGTGTAAAATATTTCCAGAAGGAAGGGGAATTAGAGGAATTCTGAGGGAAAAATAGAGGAAAGAAGTCTGTCTTATACAGAAATTTTCTGCACATAATAAACGTAATACCAGTTTCAATGATTTCTCTCACAGAGAGGATAAATACTGTTCCTATGTGTTTAAGAGGTTTGGGGCTATTTAACATTGACAGTTTAATTGCTTTTTCTCAAGGAGTCAGTGGGAAATAAGTTTTAACTCTGCTCAATGAAAAGTTTGTGAGGAGACAGAGAGTTTTTAATTGTCATCTGTCGAAGGCTCAAGTTTTAACTGTCCTTCTGGAGACACTGTTCACAGGGATGGTTTTAGTGGAATTCTATTATAAGAGAGAAAGAGGATGAAGAGATCTTTTCTGAGCAGATGGTTTAACTTTTACCTTACAAAGAAACATTATAAAGAGATTTCTTTGAAGAATCTGTGATAAGGGAGAGGTTTTTTTTTAAACTGTCATTGTGGGAAGTTACCTGTTATGGTTATAGGAACTCTTAGAGGGCAAAGAAAAAGAACTTATCACTGAAAATACTGAACTTAACTCCCATATTGCTAATAAATAAGAGCCTTGAGCTGCTATCTTGGGAGCTGAACTCCAGGACTGAAAGGTCAAGTAAAAGTAAAAGTGATGGTCTGGGATAACTTGATGGTTTCTCTTGCAGCTAAAATATTACATAGAATTATATATGTCTTTATGTCATTATTGGTTACATCATTAATAAATTGTATAGATAGTAACTTTGATAATGATTAAACCTACCACATTAAGGAATTTAATATGTATATAGAAAAATGAGTAATTGTTTATGGAAAGAGAGTTTCTCCAGTTTGTTTATTAAATAATATTTAACAAACTAGGGTTAGAGTTCAAATCTAATTGTTTGTTGAGGAAGATGGAATTCTATGAATTAGCAAGGATATATCCAAGCATTACCTTAGAATTCAGTATGATAAGAATGAATTCAATAATAAGTCAAATAGAAGGCAGAGGAGTGATTACCTCATGTAGGCCAAATGGCAGTGTGGTCTACCCCAAAACCAATAAGCCTATATATATATATATATATATAC
>NW_025386737.1:0-6600 GCF_016433145.1 Gracilinanus agilis
GGGGGTGGGGGAGAGAGAGAGAGAGAGAGAGAGAGAGAGAGAGAGAGAGAGAGAGAGAGAGAGAGAGAGAGAGAGAGAGAGAGAGAGAGAGCAGAGAAATGCAACATTTGAGTTAAGGGGGATTGGAGCCAGAGCTCCAGTTTTTATTGGTCTTTATCATTAATTAAACCCACGGTCAGATTTGTATACATGCGTGCTCCTGCTCATTCCAGCGTTTGGTGCACTGGCACTGGGAAACCTTCACCCATTAACCAAAAAGAAAACATCCAGGAATGAGGGAAAAACCACCAGAAAAGATTCTCTCGTTTCGGGTTAATAGCGGCCAGTCTCTTTTCCAATCATTTCTGCGCAAAATCTTCTCTGCTTTTAATGAGACTTCTCCTCAATTACACGAAGCTGCAAGAATGAGGAAACATTTTCAAACGCACAAATGGCAGCAGATAATATCGCATACCAACCTCACTATTAATGCAACTGAAAAAATATATAAATAATGCAAAAATTCAGCAAGGGAGAATTTAGTAATGGAAAATTCCCCAGCAATTAAATCAAACAGTAATTTAGTGGAGATATACCAGAATGAATTAGCATTTATTAATTGGTTCTCATAAAACAATTTGAATTTGTCTGGGTTTTTTCCTTTCTTTTCTCTCTCTTTCTCTCTTTTTTTTTAAAAAAGGATTTATTTCAAGCTGACAAAGTTCCCCAAATGTTTACTTCAAAATAAGCAGTGATCTCAATATTGTTTTGTGTGGAAATTGCCTTTCTCCTGTGAAGGGAGGCCTTGGAAATGAAGGGAACAGAATGTCCCTTTGCCCAGTTTTTCTTCTTCTTCTTCTTCTTTTTTCTGGTAAAAATGAAGCCTTGAATGCCTTTGTTTTCAGGGTATTTTCAGATACGCCTGGGTGACTCAGCTCTCCCCATTGCATGGTAGTGGTGGTGGGGAGCCTCTTACCATAGACAGAATCACAGGCTACAGATCTCCTTCACCTGTGGAAGGAAATGAGTTGAGAGGCAACTGAAAGGAGGGCTGGGCTTCGGGGTTTTTCCACCAGACCACCCTACTCTTTCCCCTTGGTCAGTTAAGGAATGAAATTCGCACTCGTTTTAGAATAAACCAGGGCTTTATGGAGGATGTATGGGAATGCGTGGCCCCAAGAAAACAGGTTTCTGGCCCTACAGGATTTCAGTTTCCCCAGTGAGCTCATCTTGGGTACTGGGCCTTGCCAGGTCTTTCTGCTTATCAGTTCAGATCCAGAGCTTTGAGTGGGACTGAGCCAGCTTCACTTGGGGGTTCCTGAGCACACAAGTTTTAGGAAAGGGGCAGTGTGGGTAAAAACAAAAGCAAAACCAACTCTGGCTCAACTCCTCATCCAAGGTAATATTACTTATACATTTGCCTTAAGTTCAGACCTTGGGGGAAGACTGAAAAGATCTCTCCCCAAAGGCTGCTCTCCAACCTAAAGATTCTCTCTGAGACTGTGCTCCTTTGGGACAAGGCAAGGAGGACCAGAGGGGGAACCCCAGCTGAGAACCCTGTGGGACAAAGGGATGTATCTCCCACTAGGAGTGCAGGGAGGGTCTCTTCAGGGAAGGAAGCAGCTTGGAATTCATCTGTTCATTTGACAAGCACCAACTATGTGCCAGGCCTTGGTTTATGATAAGCTTTCTGGGAGGAATAAGACTAACAATGGCTCTCTTTTAGAGAGTGACTTCAAGTTGCATAGACATTTTCTCACTGGATTCACAAAACAATAGTCTTTTGGCAAAGATTACAAGGTTTAGTAGAAAGAGTTAGAAGATCTGAGTTCCAGTCCTGCTTCTGACACATAGCCTGGTATGCTCTTGGGCAAGTGGTTTAATTTCCCTGGGGCTTCAGTCTCCCCATTTCTAAAATGAAGGGATTAGGCTAGATGGCATCTAACACCCTTTCTAGATTTATTGTCCCCACTGGACAGGACAAGACAATGAGGTTCAAAGAGGTCAGGTGACTTGACTGGAATCACAGGTAGCAGGTGAGGTGTACCTGGGTGGAATTTGCACCCAGGTCTTTCTAACTTCAAGTTTGACAATGCCCAGTAGATCATGATGCACTTATGGGCAAGTTAGATATCAGTCCCGTGGCTCTCTGGATTCTTTTAGGGCCAGAGTTGATAATGACTGCTAGAGATCATCTAGTACTTTTACAGATGAACAAACTGAGGATCAGAGAAGTCACACTTGATCAAGGTCACGTAGCAATAAGTAGTAGAACTGGGTCTCAAACGGAGGCCTTCTGACGTCAGTCTAGTGCTCTTTCCGACATGCCACACCAATTCTGCAGCCCGTGTCAGCAGAAAAAAAAAAAAGCAGTCCAGATCTGGCCTGAGGAAAAGTGATTTTTTTTTTTTCCTTCTTAAAGTTTGCTGGCTTTTGATTCTTTCGGATCCGTAATTTCTCTTGGGTTACTAGATAAATATCCATTCTAGGCAGCCCCATGGGGATCAGGGTAAGGACAGAGATTTCCTTTGGCTTTTGAAAAATTTACCAGGTATCCACCTTTGGTGGAGAAGGGGGTGAGGATGAGGGAAGGGAGTTGCCCCCTGGCTTGGGTGGAGCCATGCCAAGAACATTCTCTTGGACTCGGTCCACTCCCTACTTTGGGTATCTGAAAGGATCTCTTTCAGGAGGTGTCGTTTAAACTGTGCCTTGAAGGGAGCTACAATTTGGTTCTAAGATGCAGAACTGTGGAGGAAGATAAGGGAGAATTCTGGGTACAAAGGTGGGAGATGGAATAGCCGGTGGTGGAAATAGCAACTGTTGTGAAGAAGCTCCAATGGCGTAGGTCCTCCTCTTCATTAGCACCCTGCCCACTTAGGCGAGCCCCCATTTTTTAGGTTGTCCAATTTCCTTACATCATCGGGTCTCTCCTTTCCCTCCGCTCTCCCCATCCTGGTCTCCCACCTCACCCCAGTTCAGACATACACCCCGAATCCTCTGCGGATGCTCAGAGCCCTCTTGGGAGGTTCACCAGTCAAACATGAGACATCAGGACTCTGGTCCTCCGGGGATGTGGCCACCGTTGGACTGTGGGCAGTGGGAGAACTTTTGCTTCCACGGCCATCCCTCGTGGATGGGACCCGGACACCACGCGCATCTCCCTGCCTCGGTGGCCCCGGGACAGACTGCATTTTCGAATCAGATTGGCTTATTTTATTCTTGTTTTCTCGATAGACAGGAGCCACCCAGTTTCCTCCATCTCTCCGAATGGCGTCCGTGGCCGAGCCAACGGCACACATTTCCTATGGCCCGGGGGGGATGGTGGAAAGATCTTTCCTGAAATCTCCAGTGCCGGGAACATTAAACATTCAATATTCAATATTTCCAAACCCGAAGGCGGGCGATCCCTGGCCGAGGCGAGCTCTGGGCCGGAGGACAGAGAAGGGCCGTCCTTTCTTGTGCCTCTGCTCTGTCCAGCTCCACCACTCATTAGTTATGTCTTTCCCCCTTGTTTTCCTTAAGTGACCTCCCCGTGACCTGAATAGTTAGTACTAATTAGTGCACAGCAGCATATTGTGGCTGTCCAGCCAAGCTAGGGGAAAGGTCTGGGGACGTGGCGGGGTCCGGTGGCCCATCCAAGGATGGAGATGACTTCATCGGATCTCCTTCCAAGGCCTCCCTGACCGTCTGTGCAGTGCTGAGTCAGGGGTGGCAGGGGGTCTCCCGAGGGGCCCCGGGACCGTCCTCTGCACAATGGACGCAGGGAGCCCCGGGCCACCAGAGGGCAAGAAAGTGGCGCAGAGGAGGCTGGTGAAAAGTCACCCATGGAAGCAGGGGTCACCCAGCCCAGCCCACCCCAGCCGCCGGCTGCCCTGGCTCCGGAGCCGCTCCTCCCACCTCGGATGTCCAACCAGCGAAAGGGCTCCGGCGTGAGGCCGTCCGTGTGAGGCTGTCCGTGTGGTCATGTGGAGGCGGCTCTCTGAACAATGGAATCCCAACTCGCGTAGACAGACGCACATTCTTAATAGCCTCCATTGGCTTAGCACGGGGGCTCCCGACCTTCCTTTGGTCCCCATCCCCAAGGGCTCCCCGGAGCTCTGTTCAGCAGGAAACATGAAAGGAAACGCAGCCATCTAGCATTGACCAGGCCTCCACACCGAAGAAGAAAGAAAGACGTTCATTTTTCATAAAGAACTTTATGCAGGACATAATGACATCTTTTTAGGATCATAAAGTTGGACGACATACATTTTTTTTTTCACCAACATGACTACTTGGGGGATGTTTCCGTGGAATATTCAGTTACCAAATATTCTGGGTTAGTCCCTTGACGAGCTCCCCAGGCTGGGAGGTGCCCCCTCCCCAGCTCAGCCTTTTAATGTTACTAATGCAATAACTCGCATCATCCCGTCTTGAAACGAGGGGGAACCCAGCTGTGTGACCCTGGGCAAGTCACTTGACCCCCATTGCCCACCCTTACCACTCTTCCACCTATAAGTCAATACACAGAAGTTAAGGGTTTAAAAAAAAAAAGAATAAGTAGATAGAAGAAAAAATAGCAGCCACTGGAGATGGGAGGTCCTGGGTTCAAATGTGACCTCAAACCCTTCCTAGCTGTGTGACCCTGGGCAAGTCATTTGACCCCCATTGCCCACCCTTACCACTCTTCTACCAAGGAGCCAATACACAGGAGTTAAGGGTTTAAAAAAAAAGAAAAAAGAAATGAGGGGGAACCAGAGGTGGCTTCCAGGTTGAGGTCTCTGATCTTAGGAGGCAGGTATAACATGTAGCCTCAAGTGGAGGAGAGCTTTCATTTTCTCAAAATATGAACTCCATTTTACAGAGGAAGAAACTGAGGCTCAAAGAACTGATTATTCTCTATAAGTCTCTAAAGTATGTTCTAAAATGATTAACTGGTCTCCCAGCTGTGGAATGAAGGAGTTGGGATGAGAATCCAAGTCTTCTTGCTCCAAGCCCACTGAATTGACTAGTCTAGGCACACAGGACAAGCGGGTGCCTCAATTCCTCCTAGGCAAAATGGCACCTACTTCCTAAGGAGACTGTAAGGAGTAAGTGAGATAATATATTTATTTTATTTTATTTTATTTATTAAAACAAAACAAACCTTTTACCTTCCATCTTAGAATCAATACTGCGTATTGGTTCCAAGGCAGAAGAGTGCTAAGAGCTTAGCAATGGGGGTTAAGTGACTTGTCCACAATCACACAGCTAGGAAGTGTCTGAGGGCAGATTTGAATCTAGGACCTCCTGTCTCTAGGCCTGGCTCTCTATCCACTGAGCTTTACCCAGCTTACCAGAGATAATATATTTAAAAGCACTTTCCAAATCTTAGAAAATCACAAAAAATGTGGGGTAGATATACTGGTCCTAGAGTCAGGAAGACTTGAGTTCAAGTCCAGCCTTAGGAATTTATTACCTGGGCAAGTTAACTTCTGTCTGCCTCAGTTTCCTCACCTGGGAAATAATTCCTCAATGGGAATAATAAGGACAAAGGTCACAACATTGTCATAAGGGATCAAATGAGATAATATTTGTAAATCAATAAAAAATGTGCAAACCTTAAAGCATCCTATAAATGTCAATAATTAGAATTATTATCATTATATTATTGATATAATAACTTTCTCACACATGATATTAATATATACTAATATTATCATTGAGCTTATTAACAACCCTGTCTGCTGACCCACAAATATTATCTGTCCCATCAAATTGCTATGCAACGTGTGTAATAAAATGGAAAGGCTTAGACTTGGGTTCAGAAGATTCAGGTTAGAGTTTTCTCTCTGTTTCTCGCTGTCTTTGTGACCGTGGGCCAGTTACTTAATATCTCTGTTCCTCAGTTACCTTATCTGGGAAAAAATGGGCCGGAATGGGCGATCTCTAAGGTATGTTCCTTCTCCAAATCTGTGACGATTTCTGAGTGTTCCCAGGAGCTCTAAACCCAGGACGAATCCTGCCTCTTATTCCAGCATGTTCCTTGGCAAAATTATTTTTCAGTTCATTTCCCTGATGTAGGCAAGGAGTATCCTTTCTGTTTGGAGACATCCCCCGTCATGGTTGACCTCCATAGTTTTGATGGTGGAACAGGAGTGGTTTAAGTCTGGGGCAAGAATTGACATAAGAACATGGATGAGTTTGGGGGAAGCAATGCCATGGGAAGAAGACTTGGAATTGTTGAGCTAGAAACAGAATGAAATTTGGAGGAAGCTGACATGGTTAGTTGCCAGAGGATTAAGTGGAGAGCTGCTAGAATTCCACCTGGAAGCCATCTGATTAAGACCTGGAAGATACTGGAGAGACTGAGTCCAACTTGATTATTTCTGGAGCCCAGAGTAGTTAAGCAACTTGCTGAAGGACATCCAGCTAGTACGTAGCAGAGCCGAGATTCAGATTCTTTTTTTTAAAAAACCTTTACCTTCCATCTTGGAGTCAATACTGACTCCAAGGCAGAAGAGTGGCAAGGGTAGGCAATGGGGGTCAAGTGACTTGCCCAGGGTCACACAGCTGGGAAGTGTCTGAGGGCAGATTTGAACCTAGGACCTCCCGTCTCTAGGTCTGGCTCTCAATCCACTGAGCTACCCAGCTGCCCCCCCC
>NW_025386738.1:0-8929 GCF_016433145.1 Gracilinanus agilis
GGTTTATCCCTTCTAACTTTCTCAGAAGGGTTAGATAAGAGTTTTATGTTCCAATGGATAGTATAGCTACTCTTCCCTCTCTGGGTTGATTACACTAAGAGTAAGGTTTGATTATTACCTCTTAATGCTCTCTTCCTCTCCTTCTTATAATAGTATTTGTCCCCTCTCCCTCCCATGCCCTCTTTGTGTGTAATAGAATATCCTATTTTCTTATTCACTCAAGTTTCTCTTGGTGTCCCCTGCTATTCACCCCCTCTTTCCCATCCCCCATGCCATCTTAGATTATTTAGTGTTCCACCCTCACCCTGTGAATTATTCTTCTTATTACTATAATAGTGAATATTATAATAGTGAATAGAGTTCACTACAGAGAATTATACATAACATTTCTCTACATAGGAATACAAATAATTAGATCTCACTGAGGCCCTTAAAAAGGCAAATTTAAAAATTATAAGTTTTCTTTCTTTCCCCTCTGTATCTTATTTACCTTTTCATGTTTCTCTCGATTTTTGTGGTTGGATATCAAACTTTCCATTTAGCCCTGGTCTTTTCTGTGCAAATACCTGGAATTCTTCAATTTTGTTGAATGCCCATACTTTCCCCTGGAAATATATAGTCAATTTTGATGGGTAGTTGATCCTTGGTTGCAGGCCCAGCTCTCTTGCCTTTCTGAATATCGTATTCCAAGCCTTGAGATCTTTTAGCGTTGGGGCTGCCAGATCCTGTGTGATCCTGATTGGTGCTCCTTGATATTTGAATTGTTTCTTTCTGGCTTCTTGTAAGATTTTTTCTTTTGCTTGGAAACTCTTGAATTTTGCAATTATATTTCTGGGTGTTTTCTTTTCTGGATCGAATGTCGTGGGTGTTCTATGAATCCTTTCAATGTCTATATTGCCCTCTTGTTGTAGGACTTCAGGGCAATTTTGCTGGATTATTTCTGTTAGTATGGAGTCCAGGTTTCTATTAATTTCTGGTTTTTCTGGAAGACCAATTATTTTCAAATTGTCTCTTCTAGACCGGTTTTCTTGGTCTGTCACTCTCTCATTGAGATATTTCATGTTTCCTTCTATTTTTTCAGTCTTTTGACTTTGTTTTATTTGTTCTTGTTGTCTTGAGAGATCATTAGCTTCCAATTGCTCAATTCTAGCCTTTAGGGATTGGTTTTCGGCTATAATCTTCTTGTATTCCTTTTCAATCTGGTCATTTCTGTTGTTCAATTTGCTTATCAGTTCATTTGGTTTCTGAGCCTCACTTTCCAATTGCAATATTCTACCTTTTAAACTGTTATTTTTCTTGCCAGATCTCTTCCATTTTCCTCAAAATCTCAGTTTTGAACTCTTCCATAGCTTGTGAGGAGTTTTCCTTATTTGAGGAGGGTCCGGATGCTTGTTTGTTCTCCTCTGTTTGCTCGGTTGTCTGGATTTTCTCTGTGTAAAAGTTGTCGAGTGTTAAAGACTTCTTTTTCTTGTTATTCTTTCTCTTCTGAGCTTCCTGAGACTGAGTAGCCATCGTTAGCCCAGCAGCTTCTCAGGTTTTTCCTTGCGCTCAGGGTCTGTCAGAGATCTATTGGCTCCTGAGGTCTGTCTGGTTTTTTCCAAGTTCAAGCCCCCTGGTGGACCCCCTTGCTTGATCCTCTGCTGGATGTTTCTTTACAAGTCTCAGGGCGCTGCTTCCACAGTTGTATGCCCGTCTGCACTGGTTCCCCACTCAGCGTTTCAGAGCTTTAGCTCGTGGCTGTGTCTTCCTCCACCCATGCCTCCACCTATGCCTGCGCTCTCAGCCCTTGCTCTGCGCTCTGCGTCCTCTCCCGGCGTCCTGCTCCCATGCTCAAATTCCGCGTGCGTTTGCTAGCTTCCTGGGGTCCCAAATCCCGCCGCTCTCAGGAACAGGCCCTGGAGCCGTCAATGACTCAAAGGGTGCCCCAAACTTGCTCCACCTCTTCCTAGCTGGCCTCAGCGCTATAGGTGTTGTGTGTGGAGGGGGTGGGGGTGGTGTGGTTGCTCAGCCCGCGATTTAGTGAAAGCTGTTTCACCCCTTTATAGCATGGAAATGCCTCGATTCCACGTACCTTCCACGCTGTGCCCTGTTGTGGGGTTCCTCCGTTCTTCTGGACTTGTTTTTATGTCCTCTTGAGGAGTTTTTTGTGTTTCGGTCAGGAGAGGTTAAGAGCTGCTTCTTACTCTGCCGCCATCTTAACCCGGAACCTGTATACTTTTTTTTTAACCCTTAACTTCTGTGTATTGACTCCTTGGCCAAAGAGTGATAAGGGTAGGCAATGGAGGTCAAGTGACTTGCCCAGGGTCACACAGCTGGGAAGTGTCTGAGATCAAATCTGAACCTAGGACTTCCTGTCTCTAGGCCTGACTCTCAATCCACTGAGCTACCCAGCTGCCCCTTTATGTATACTTTTTATTTAAGTACTACTCATAATTTTTAGGTCATTAAATTCTTAAAGAATATGCCAATAAAATTCAAGTTCTGGTAGGTACTGCAAAGCTAAAAAGGACTTGTAGTAGGGATAGCTATTTACGAAGCATGTGCCTTTCTAGATTTGGAGATGCTCTTTGTTACCAAAATTTGACTATTTTCCTAACTATGCCAGAGTAATTCAGGAATCTGTATCTGAAGGAATGGACCTATTTTTATCTGCATAGGTACCAACACTACTAAAATTGTTTTTCTTTAAAAATATTAATGTATGAATCAGGGGGGCAAAGCGAACATGGTAGCTTAGTAACAGCAAAAGCCAAACTGCTCTGACTGTCCTTAGAAACTGATCTGTAGAAGGTGCCTCAAAATGACTGTGATATGCAGAACTAGGCAGCCATTTTCTATAGGTGCTAAAGAGCAGTTTGCCACTTTGGAACACAAAACCTATCAAGGCACCTCAGGGCATTTGCCAAGGTGACAGTTAAGGACAGGGTATATAAATTAAGGTCCACAAACCCCTGAGGCTTCCCCTCTTTCTCTCATCTCCTTGGGTTAGGGATGAGGTGGTGGCAAACTGGGCCCTCGGAGGTTTGGGAAATTGGATTAGGCAGGCAGATAGGGACAACCTTTATTGCTAGCCAAATCAATACCTTATTGGCATAGCCAACAACATTAAAATCAAGCAAAAGTGAAGAGCTAATTTCAATAAAACAACAGCATCTGACCCAGGGGCTTGACAGCCTCTGGGCTCAGCAATGAACAGCAACAGAGTTGGGAAGAGACCCACAAGTTCTTCCCATACTCTGCACGTTAGGAACAACTTGTGTTTCAGTGTTTATTTTAGTCTTAATAATTAGGCAAGATCATTTAGGGTATCTTCACCCATTTTTCTTCTCCCTCTTACCTACCCTCACTTTGATAACAAATAAACCCAGTTTGATTCTAAAGCTTAAACTATCTTTGAAAGCCAACTACTTACCTTAGTAACACTAACTAGTTGCAAGTAGTCAGATTCAGGTAACATCTCTAACTGGCTATAATCATCTCCAAGCCAGTGGTAATCCTTCATTTCAACCTAAGGCTTCAGGAATCTATGTTCTACTTCCTGGATACCCTTACCAACTGCCTGCCTGGATTGGTTTCTAAGGCTTTGTGGTTTAGCAAAGAACCTTGAGTTTTAAAGGAGGTTTAGGCCAGCCAGTGTGGGAAATAAATCTTCTACTCACATCTAGCTGTGGTTAGGGTCTCTCTCCTATTTGAGCAACCATCATTAACATTTCCTGAGCCCCTTACTGCTCTTAACAGTTTGGCGAGCCAGCTAGGAGTCAAAGCAAGATGAGTGAGGGGGTTCTCCCACTGAACACAACTTAATAATAATAATCGGTGGCAGAGGGGTGTTGGAGATTGAGCTTTTATGCCCTCTGGAGGCTTCTTATTTGATCTATTGATAGACTGGATTAAGCCAGTTGAGTTGATCTGCAAAACTGAATATGCCCTGAGGCCAAAACTTCTAAAGGCTGAAGCCCAAGATGGAGGAGTGGTGGCTGAAGGCTGCAACCAGGATGCCCTCCTTTCTGCCCCTCTCCTCCAGCTGTCTCCCTGCCAACTGTGGTCAGAGTCCAGAGTCTCAAGTAGCTGTGGTGGCAAGGTACTCCCTCCAGGCTGACGCCCTCACACTGAGATCCCAGCAACTGACCACCCAAGTCTCAGCATAGTGGTGGGGGAAGGGTCCTGGGACCTTCCTCATTTCTTTTCCTTAAACCCAATAATTCAACCTTCTCTGTATACTTTTTAAGTTGAATTGAGCAGAAGGGTCCCCTGGCTCTGTCCTGTTGTTGTATTTGGTTTTCTGTCCCCCTCAAAGTGTTTTGTTTTTTTATTCGTGTGGAAGGGTTTTCACAGAGGACTCAACTTTTGCTGCTTCTAAGCTGCTATCTTGACTCTGTCTATTGGGGTTTTGGTTTTAAAAGATTGCTCTATTACCAAAATGAACAATATGGAAATAGGTTTTGAGTGATAATACAGGAAAAACCCAGTGGAATTGCTTGTTAACTATGGGAGAGGAGAAGGTAGTGGGGAGGGAGAAAACATGAATCATGCAGACTTGAAAAATTTATGTGTAAATGTGTTACTGGAATAAAGAAAAATTTTTTAAAAACTATTGAAGCATAACTGAATAGATCTCATAGTTATATGTTGCAGAGGAACATGTAATAGGAGCCCTTTTTACTCTCTGTATTTGCCTACTGATCTATCTCTTAGTGTCAAGACATCCTAATACATGAAAAGTATAATAAGGATTAAACAAAATCCTTGAGTAAATCTTTCTTTGTTTACTGAACTTAGAATCAAAAGACCATAATATAAATGCTATGAAACTGGTAAAGAACTAAGAAAATATTTTATGGAAACTGAGACTAGGAGAGGTAAAATTATTTGCACAAGGTAATGCAGGTAATAAGTGGAAAAACTGAGATTTGATTTTCCCTCTGCTGATTTGGGAGGCTTAGAGTCTGTATGATTTGAATTCAAATCTTGTCTCTGATACTTAATTGCTTTGTGATTCTGATGAATTGTTTAACCTCTATGAGTCTTTGTTTCCTCATCTATAAAGTGGGGAGAATAATAACACCTACCTCACAGGGTTTTTGTGAGAATCAAATGAGATAATATATTTAAAACACTTTGTAACCATTAAAGCTTTGTATAAATGTCAGCTATTATAAAGATTTAAGTCATCTACTTATACCATGAACAGATTTAATGGCCCCTTTTTTTAGTTTGCTTTTCTATGTGCTCACTCCTCACATTTCGGAGCTACGTGGTGCCCTCCTGCCTAGGTTTTCTACTTTCAAAGAGTTATGAGTATATAGATAAGCCACCTGCAAAGCCATGAGAGCAGGCCTCCATCTCTCCCTTACAAGGTCAGCCAGAGGATGAACCAGCCCTCTCCTCTACCTTCTCATCAAATTCCACAATTTTGCTGATGTTGGGGGGAATGGAATGTTAACTAAAAGACCTTAAAATTATCCTGGGAGATTTCTATCACTAGCTTTCCCCTGGGGAAGGATTCATGGATAGCTATAGTTAAAGGAAAAGCTCTTTCAAAGGGCAGCAGCAAAAAATACATTTTGTAACTGACATGTGTTCCCATGCCTTCTTTTTATCTGTTTAACTGAGCTATTGAAATATTTGGGCAAGTGAGAATGTATTTAAGAACTGCTTCTTCCAAAATATATGTATTTTTACATATCTTCTTTTTTTTTCCTCCGAGGAAGTCATTTGGAGGAGGGATGATGCAAAAACTACATGTCAAGAAAAACTCCAAGTCATAATTCTCAGTTGTTATAACATTGTCAGTACTGTCTGTCTGTATTTTGCACCTACATTCATCATGTATTTTGCCTTGAATTAAGAATTATTTTCTTAAGCATCTCAACATGGGGAAGACTTTCCCATATAAAATACATACATGTAAGAATCTTTGCACTTGCTTTGTTTTTTTGTTCTCCCAGCCATGAGGAAAATATTTGTTATTGTTGTTGTTTCCTGATTGGATCTGAGCCATAGAAAAAAGAAGTCTGTATGTTTCCTCTATTTTAATAGAGATTCTTGAAGTGGACAAATAAATTCTTTGCATTATATTGTACCAATGGATTCTTGTATAAAATAGTTTTTCTTTAGGAAAGCTATTCTATTATAATAAGAACACAATGGATCCAAATATATTTCTTTTCATTGGATTAACATCTAATTGAAGGGATTGAAGAATACTTTCCTCAGCTTTTCCAGAACATATATTTTATATTTTCCTACAGTTAAAACTTGTAGTCTTTGAAAATTAAATCACAGACATACATTTTAGATGGTATTTATGCACTTATCTGGAAATCATTAGATCATCTGTTTCCATAAAGGGCAAGGTGGCACAGTGGATAGAGTGTTGAGCCTAGAGTTAGGAAGACTCCTCTTCCTGAATTCAAATCTGGCCTCAAATATTTATTATCTGTATGACCTTGGGTAAATCACTTAACCTTGGTTGCCTCAGTTTCCTCATCTTTCAATAGAAAAATACATTGGTTGGCACATAAGAGGCTTTTGATAAATACCACAACTTTGGTTATGGTGGCTTTATATGTATTTGGTTTTTCCCTTTTGGGACAGTGATACTCTAGTGGTTTCCAAATAAGTGTATATCTTCAAACTCTTTTCCACCAGCAATTCTTCTTGATTTCATCACACCCCATGGCTAAATTACACTCTCATGCTCCCCCTACCATTTTTTAGCTTACTATTGTGTACTGTCTTATTCCATTAGACTGAAAACTCCTTGTCTTTCTTTTCCTTATTTTTCTCTCTATTGTTTAGCATAGAACCTGGCATATTTTTTGTTGTTCAGTTCCTTCAGTCATATTTGACTCTTAATGACCCCATTTGGAGTTTTCTTGGCAAAGCTACTGGGGCGGATTGCCATTTCCTTTTCTAGTTTCCTTTACAGATGAAGAAGCCAAGGCAAAAAGGGTTAAATGACTTGCCCAGGGTCACATAATTAGTGTCTAAGGTCAGAGTTGAACTCAGGAAGATAAGTCTTTCTGACTACAGACCTGGTGCTCTATCCACTGTACTATGCAGCTGTCCTTGCAGCAACAACCAACCCCTGGCAAATAATAAGTGATTAATAACTGTTTATTGATTTGAATTGAAAACCTATTTTCTCATAAAATATAAATTCAATAAAGTATGTGTGATGTAGCATATGTGGTGCTAGAGTTAGAAAACTGCTCAAATCCTGCCTCAGATATATTAGCTATGTGAACAAGAGTCACTTAATTTCTCCGAGCCTCAGTTTCCTCATCTGTAAAATGAGATAAGTAAAGCACATTGTAAACTTTAAAGTACAATATTCAGTTTATCTCTGGCCTGCTTAAGATTCCCTGTTAACAATATTTCCTCTCCTATATCCATCTCTTTTCATGCTCTTTTTCCTCATTCCCACATCTGGGAATCCCTGGGTCCCTTTAATACTTTAATGCTCAATTTATATATTAGGGTTTTTTAAACTTTCTTTTTCAATTACATGTAGAGAATTTTTTCTATTTTCTTTATTCAAAGATATTTTATTTTCCAAATTACATGTAATAGCAATTTTCAACATAGGTTTTCTAAAATTATAAGATCCAAATTCTCTCTCTTCCTCCCTTCCCTTCTCATTATCAGAGATGGTAAGCAATTTGATCTGGTTATACATGTATTATCCTGCAAAATAAAATTCCATATTGGTTATTATTTGTTGTGAGGAAGATTAATTTAGTATTAGTGTTGGACCTAGCAGGAAGGACGGGAGGATTCCAAGATGGAATGAAGGAGCAGGAAGTGGGGCTTGGACTCTGAGAGAGACTCCATTAGTGGTTGGACATAACTGTTGCTAACCTTGGGAGATCTCAGAGTTAGGGAAAAACTGCATCCAGATTCCCTGGAATCCTGAGAGGTGAAGGCTTTCAGCAGTGGACAACAGACCTGCAGAGCAGCACCAAGTAGGGAAGTGGTTTGTGATCTGGTGGACAGCATTGCAAACTCACTCTCCCTACCTGGGTACCTTGGATCACCTGGTGGAGTTGGCTCTTGGCGTACTGTGACCATCCTTGGATTTACTGTGAGACCCCAATTGAAAGCCATCCTCAGGCCCTTTAGCTGAGCTGACCAAACCTGGCTGGAACCAGGTTTGGAGGAGCTTTCCCTCTGACTTCAGTACTGCTTCCTTTGGGCCCTGCCTGGCTTAGGTCAATAGAATAGTGTAGTCAAGTCCTTCCCTGCCCCTGTGGTTTGCCTTAGGGTTGTAAGTATAGAATTCCTTATTCCCATCCTTCATTATTATTTCCCTCAATTAAACTGTTATATACTTTTACCTTCTGCCTGCTGGTTCCATAGACCCTGGCCTAAGTGGGCTGAGTGACTGTTGGGCCAACTGCCATTCCTGTGACAGTTAACAGCTTGGCAGTAAACCCTGGTCTCCCTATCCTGGTTGGTCCTGTCTATCTGTCATTCCTGTCTCTCCTTTAACCCAGTGAGAACCCACAAATAATAATTGTGAGCATCCCTGGTGTCTCACCATTACATATTGTAGGAGAATATTCATATTAAACCAAAACCTCAAAATAAAACCATAAATAAACTATTATGAAAAATAGTATGCTTTGATCTGCATCAGACTCCAACAATTCTTTCTCTCGAGATTGATAGCATTCTTTGTCAGAAGTCCTTCAGAATTGTCCTGAATCATTGTATTGCTGAGAATAGATGAGTTGTTCCCAGATGATTATTGTACAATATTGCTATTATTGTATACAATGATCTTTCAGTGTAGAAACAATTTTTGACAATTGCTATCCAACATTTATTCATATTTTGGTTCCCTCCCTCCCTCCCCATCTTCCCAAAGCAGAAAATAGCCTGATATAGGTTATACCAGTGGTGTCACACACACACACTATATATA
>NW_025386739.1:0-3114 GCF_016433145.1 Gracilinanus agilis
CTCATGGGTAGGACGAGCCAACATAATAAAAATGACCATTCTGCCCACATTAATTTACCTATTTAGCGCCATACCTATTAAGTTACCAAAAAACTTCTTTACTGAATTAGAAAAAACTATAACAAATTTCATTTGGAATAACAAAAGATCAAGAATTTCAAGGGAAATAATGAAAAAAATGTGAAGGAAGGGGGCCTAGCAGTACCAGATATTAAACTATACTATAAAGCAGCAGTCATCAAAACAATATGGTACTGGCTAAGAGACAGAGAGGAGGATCAATGGAATAGACTTGGGGTAAATGACATCAGCAAGACAGTGTATGATAAAGCCAAAGAGCCCAACTTTTGGGACATGAATCCACTATTTGACAAAAACTGCTGGGAAATTTGGAAAACAATATGGGAGAGATTAGGTCTAGATCAACATCTCACACCCTACACCAAGATAAATTCAGAATGGGTGAACAACTTGAATATAAAGAGAGAAACTATAAACAAGTTAAGTGAACACAGAATAGTTTACTTGTCAGATCTCTTGGAAAGGAAAGACTTTAAAACCAAGCAAGAGTTAGAGAAAATTACAAAATGTAAATTAAATGGTTTTGATTATATTAAAAAAAAGCTTTTGTACAAACAAAAACAATGTAGTCAAAATCAGAAGGGAAACAACAAATTGGGAAAAAATCTTTATAACGAGAAACTCTGACAGGGGTCTAATTACTCAAATATAAAAGGAGTTTAAGCAATTGTATAAAAAATCAAGCCATTCCCCAATTGATAAATGGGCAAGAGACATGAATAGGCAATTTTCAGGTAAAGAAATCAAAAGTATGAATAAGCACATGAGAAAGTGTTCCAAATCTCTAATAATTAGAGAAATGCACATCAAAACAACTCTGAGGTATCACCTCACACCTAGCAGATTGGCTAAAATGAAAGAAGGGGAGAGTAATGAATGTTGGAGGGGATGTGGCAAAATTGGGACATTAATGCATTGCTGGTGAAGCTGTGAACTGATACAACCATTCTGGCTGGCAATTTGGAATCATGCTCAAGGGGCTATAAAAGAATGCCTGCCCTTTGATCCAGCCATACCATTGCTGGGTTTGTACCCCAAAGAGATCATAGATAAATAGACTTGTACGAAAATATTTTTTTTTTATTTTATTTTTTTATTTTAAACCCTTAACTTCTGTGTATTGACTTTATAGGTGGAAGATTGGTAAGGGTAGGCAATGGGGGTCAAGTGACTTGCCCAGGGTCACACAGCTGGGAAGTGGCTGAGGCCAGATTTGAACCTAGGACCTCCCGTCTCTAGGCCTGGCTCTCAATCCACTGAGCTACCCAGCTGCCCTGTACGAAAATATTTATAGCTGTGCTTTTTGTGGTGGCAACAAATTGGAAAAGGAGGGTATGTCCTTCAATTGGGGAATGGCTGAACAAACTGTGGTATATGCGGGTGATGGAATACTATTGTGCTAAAAGGAATAATAAACTGGAGGATTTCCAGGCCAACTGGAGAGACCTCTAGGAACAGATGCAGAGAGAAAGGAGCAGAGCCAGAAAAACATTGTACACAGAGATTGATATACTATGGTAAAATTGAATGTAATGGACCTCTGTACCAGCAGCAATACAATGACCCAGGCCAATTCTGAGGGATTTATGGTAAAGAACGCTACCCACATTCAGAGGAAGGACTGCAGGAGAGGAAACATATAAGAAAAACAACTGCTTGAATGCATGGGTCAGGGTGGACATGATTGAGGGTGTGGACTCGAAACTACCACACCAATGCAACTACCAACAATTTGGAAATTGGTCTTGATCAAGGACACATGACAAAACTAGTGGAAATGTGCATTGGCCATGGGTGGGGTGAGTGCGGGGGGTGAAGGGGAAAGGAGGAGCATGAATCATGTAACCATGTTAAAAATGAATATTAATAAATGTTTTAAAAAAAATAAAATATCAATAACTAAAAAAAAAGAGAGAGTACCCCTAGGATGTATATACCAGGATGATGTGAACTTTTTAAAGGAAGCCACATCTTCCCTTACCATCTCCTCACTATTCAAAAAATTTAATGCCCCACTAATCATTTTTATTCTATCCTTTAATCTAGTCATTCTTTTCTGACAAAGGCTAGCAATAACAAAAGCTATCATTTATATAGCATTATCTACGAGTCAGGCACTGTGCTAAACACTTTACAATTATTATCTCATTTGATAATTTGAAATGGTATATTTCTAGTTTCTAGTGCATTTTTTGAAGCTTGTTAAAGTTTTTTAAAACATTTATTAATATTCATTTTTAACATGGTTACATGATTCATGCTCCTACTTTCCCCTTCACCCCTGCTCGCCCCCCACCCATGACCATTGCACATTTCCACTGGTTTTAACATTTGTCCTTGATCAAGACCTATTTCCAAATTGTTGATAGTTGCATTGGTGTGGTAGTTTCAAGTCTACATGCCCAATCATGTCCACCTCGACTCATGAGTTCAAGCAGTGCCTTTTCTTCTGTTTCCTCTCCTGCAGTCCTTCCTCTGAATGTGGGTAGCGTTCTTTACCATAAGTTTCTCAGAACTGTCCTGTGTCATTGCTTTCTGCTGGTACAGAAATCCATTACAATTCGATTTTACCATAGTATATCAGTCTCTGTGTACAATGTTCTTCTGGCTCTGCTCCTTTCACTCTGCATCAGTTCCTGGAGGTCTTTCCAGTTCACATGGAATTCCTCCAGTTTATTATTCCTTTGAGCACAGTAGTATTCCCTCACCAGCATACACCAGAATTTGTTCAGCCATTCCCCAATTGAAGGACATACCCTGGTTTTCTAGTTCTTTGCCATCACAAAAAGCGCAGCCATAAATATTTTTGTACAAGTCTGTTTATTTATGATCTCTGGGGTACAAACCCAACAATGGTATGGGTTTATTTCCCTTGATATTCTTGATCTTTTGTTATTCCAAATGAAATTTGTTATAGTTTTTCCTAATTCATTAAAGAAGTTTTTTAGTAGTTTGATAGGTATGGCACTAAATAGGTAAATTAATTTGGGCAGAATGGTCATTTTTATTATGTTGGCTCGTCCTACCCATGAG
>NW_025386740.1:0-11668 GCF_016433145.1 Gracilinanus agilis
AGCACCCACGCCTCTGCTCAGTGGGCGCGCCCCGCGTCCACTCCCTGTTCCCGCGCTCTCAGTTTTCGCGTGCGTTCTTGACTTAATGGGGTCCTAAGTCTTGCTGCTCTCAGGAACAGGTCCCGGAGCTGCCGATGACTCGATGGGTGCCCCAAACTTGCTCTATTTCTTTTTAGCTGGGTTCGGAGCTATAGGTGAGTGTGGAGGGGGTGGGGGTGGAGCGGTTGCTCAGCTCGCGATTGAGTGAGTGAGGGCCCTTTTTAGCCTGGAAATGTCTCGATTCCACGTACCTTCCACGCTGTGCCCTGTTGTGGGGTTCCTCCGTTCGTCTGGACTTGTTTTTATGTCCCCTTGAGGAGTTTTGTGTGTTTCGGTCAGGAGAGGTTAAGAGCTGCTTCTTACTCTGCCGCCATCTTAACCCGGAAGCCCCCTTTTTATTTTTTTAATACTTTGAAGACTGAAAATGGAGTGAGCTACATTAAGAGGTATTCATCTCTTCTTCATAGGACGTTTTCAAGAAACTTTTCTGGGATATTTTTGTAGAGGTAGAAGTCAGCATTTTTTATTTTTTTCTGCTTAAATCTTTAGATTTAGAAAGCCTCTTTGGATATGAAAATAGCTCATTTTTTCATGAACTGCTTCATTATTTTGCCCACTTATCCATGTAATTTTTTCACTAAAATCTTTTTTCAAATGGATTATCAATCAGTAAACATTTATTAAGCACCTAATATATCCCAGGGTTCTCAAGTTTATCCCATTGAAGTGTCATTTCTGAAAGCTTATAATAAGCTAGAAAAGTTTCAGTTATGTCCTGGCAACACTTTTTTTCTTTTCTCTGGAAAACAGAAAAAAATTAGAAAAATCCATAGCAAGGATAGTTTCTAACTATAATCACAATTATTAATCTTTGTATAGACTTTTACATTTTTTAAGTGTTTTATGAAGATTCTATTTCATCCTTGCAATATCACTGGGAAACAATGTATCTTAAAAATGAGGAAACTGAAGTAGGCAGAGATCAAATGATTTGTCCAGAGTGGCACAATTACTAAGTGGTAGAATTTGAACTTAGGTCTCCATAAATCTGAGTTGAGAACTCTACTCACTGTGAAGCTTAGCTGTTTTTTTAAAAAAGAAAAAAAAACTGTTTTGATTTCCTTTCATCACAACTGCCTATCAAGATTGATTACACAGGCATGGATGAGTTGGGAACCATACTGCTTTAGAGAAAGACTAGAAGGATTATATCATGGATCCATGATGTAGAAATTTTCATACAATTGTTTATCTCTCTGTTTTTATCTACTTAAACAGTTATGTGCTAAATCTCTACAATGAAGAAATTGTAAAACTAGCTTTGTACTAAAAGGAACACCATTCCAAAAATATGACACAGTATTGGTTAGTGGAAACACACACACATGTATGCATGCACACATGTACACACATATACACACACACACACCACTGGATTTGAAGTCAGAAGAACTGAGTACACATTGGTATTCCATTCTTTGATCTTCAATTAATCATCAATTAATCAATCAGTTATCTGTAAATATTTAGCAAATTCATAAAATGTAGCAAATACTTTGCTACCTCTGTTTCCTCATCTGTAAAATGAGAAGGGAAAGATTACTTTTACTGTCCCTTTAAAGTGGAAATCTATAACTATAAAATAAGGTAATTATCTCTGTTAAATATTATCTGTCTGTCTGTCTATCTTTTTTTTTTTTTGGGAAATGTATTTATCTCAATTTTTCAGTTAGGTTTGTCAGTGAAGACCAAACTATAATGTGTTGGAATGTGGGTCCTCCTTGAAATGAAATGAAGGTCCTCCTCATCAAATGAAACAAGATAATTGGAGGTGACCTGAGAAAACAGAACAATAAAATAGCTATTTGACAACAGTTCAGTTTTGAAGATGGAATAATACTTTTGGGGAAAATATACTACATCAGCTCGTTTCTGTCAATATCATAAGACATGAAAGAAAAGTAATGGCCTTGGACATGTATATCTAAGAGCCTAAATCATTCAGTGCTTTATATGTAAGGTTGAGCTAAGGAAGTGGAGGAAAAGAATGGAAGCAGAGTTCTACAAAGTTAGAAAATTGCCTAATAAGATCAATCCCTCTTAGTTATCTCTTCTGGATCCATTATTCATTAATGATCTTTCATCATGCACAGCAGGAATAGAGAAAATGCATCTTGCTGTGAATTTTTGAACACAACACCTGAAATAGGTAAATTATGACACGATTAACATAAAATATTGCCTGAGAGAACTTTCTGGCTTGTAGCATTAAATAGGCTTAAAGTTGGAATGCAAAGTAATTTGAGAAAAGATGCCACTGGAAATTGAATATCTTATTTAGTGTCTGACATCTTAAAAAAAAAACAACAGTAAAAATTTCAAATTGACTGTCCTCCTTTGAATGCTAAAAATGTTCAGGCAGAATGGTCTGGTCTATATCATACTTGATTTGAAATCAAAATGAATTGGATTCAAATTTTGGGTTGTTTGTTGATGGGTCCTTCAATAGGTGCCTCCTTCTCCTTCCCCCTGCTATGTGATCAGCTGCCTCCCAAACACCACCATTCCCACTTTCCAGTTACTCAATTCAATTCTGTCAGTGCTCCACAAAGTTTTTTTAACCCTTAACTTCTGTGTATTAGCTCCTTCGTGGAAGAGGGGTAAGGGTGGGCAATGGGGGTCAAGTGACTTGCCCAGGGTCACACAGCTGGGAAGTGTCTGAGGCCAGATTTGAACCTAGGACCTCCGGTCTCTAGGCCTGACTCTCAATACACTGAGCTACCCAGCTGCCCTGGGTAGGGCAAAGTTTGATTTCATTCTCTTCCCCTATAATGCTACTCACCATCCTGGTAACTTCCCCAGCCAAATTATTCTTTTCTTTGTCCACTACTTCTTTAATGTTGATGTATTCTATTAGAATAAGTACTCCTTGAGGCTGAGAGATCTTTGTTTTTATATTTACATGTCCAATGTTTAACAAATAGTTAGCACTTAATATTTGATTCATTCATTCACTAACTTATTTGTTAGCTTCTCATTCCTTCACCAATTCATTCACTTCCGAACTCTGAAACCCAGAGAAAATTATTCATTCTATATAATCCTCAATTTACTCAATTGTACAGTGATCAGAATAACATCTATAGGATCTACCATTTTCTAGGTTTTTATGAAGTTCTAATGAGATGTGTTCATAAACAGCTTTGTAGTACTTTATAAATGACACATTTTAGCTCTAAGGAAGAAACATTAAGTTCAGATAGTAGATTTCTGACTGTTCTAAAATGTTTCAGACTGCTTGACCTTTAGGAAGTAGTAGAAAGGCAGCAATGATATGCATAAAGTTCCAGGATAGCAAAGGTGAGAGGAAGGTGACTCTAAAGTAGAAGACAACCCTTTTTATTTCACCTGATAAGTTCCATGGATTTGGTCATTACCTTCTTTCTGTCTGATCACTAAGTCAATTGCATTCAGAATACGGGCTCTGAATCTTACAGAGTTATTGTCTAAAAGTTTGATGGAACCTTATGTCTTTTTATGTATATGTAATTACAAAATACTGATGTCAAAAGGATTATAGAACATTTAGACATCATGGGAATGGTGTTGTCTAATAATAATAACTTTTAAGCTTGTTGGAGGGGTGTAAGAAAACTCTCTTACAAAGGTAAATCAGAAAGGGATACCCTGGGATAATATTTCTGAGGTTAGCCAATAGTGTTGATTAGCACCCTAACTGACTCCACAGGGAGCCAATGGCATCTCTCTTCTGGCTCCCTTCACCCTTACAAATGATTATCCGACTGCGTTTATTTTAACTAAAGTTAGTTTATTAACAAGTATTTAAGGGAAGGGATTAGGATAGAGGGAATTCAGGGTTTGTCCTAAACCTTAAGAACAGATTGGGTTTTCAGTCCCTGTCAGAGTTTGAGCCAAGCCCAGGGCTCACAGGCTTATGGAGGTTTCTTTTCTACCAATCTGTACTAAATCTATGCTAGCTTTTATAAGTTCAAAGTCTTTAGCAACTAGACAGAGAGAGAAAAAATATTTCTGACCTTCAGAGCTGGTTTGGCTTGTCTCTTTGGGCTAATGCCCCCAAATACGGGCATTAGAGGTGAAGTAGCCCCTCCACAGGATCCACAGGAATCCAAGAAGAGATACAGTTGGGAAAAATCGCAGGAATAGAGATAGTTTTTAAGAGACAACCTTCCAGGTCTGAGGTCCAGGAAAGACTCCCAGAGGGAGCCACTGTCACTCTCCTTCTCTCTCTCCTGTCCCTTCCAACTGCCTTGTTTGTCAATTTCCTCACTCCAATGTTCAAAGCCCTGCTTGGGCAATTTCCCTACAGTATCATCCAATGAGCTAACCAGCTCAGTGGTGTGAATAATTTTACTTACCCTCATTTATCCAATGCAATTTGCTAAACTAACCCCCCAAAATAATAATTAAAAAAAGCCTTATCTATACTACGTTATTCTAGATTCCTATCTATCTACCCTAAGCTAAGACATTTTCTAGGAAAAGTTAGGGTTAGGAATTAGGGTTTACAAAATGAATACAGACAATAATAACAATTTTTGTAATACAATAACATAATGAAAATCAATAATCACTAAAATGTCTATCTTCCAGCTATGCAATCTAATACTAATACAACAACTTCCTATTTTATTCTATCATTATGCAAAACCAATTTAAGTATAACATTTCCATTAACACAATTTCCAGCTGATGCTGTCACATACAACTTTCTTTAAAGATAACTTCTGCTACTCTAGTTTCAAATCTTATGGTTACCCTACGTGCTAATCTAAACTAAATATTTAGTAAGTTTTAAACTATTTGCTAAACTATTTCTCTAAGTTATTTTAATTTCCCTATCTACTTTGTAAATCTTTGTTTTATACAATATGTACAAGGTATGATACAGTATTTACAAACCCTATAACCATTATGTGCACACCTATGTTACTTATATTTACATACATACAATTTTTTTACATCAATTATATACACTGTACAACAATTTTGTTATTTCTTATACTCTGGTATTAATCAAGTAGAATTTTTTTTTGTTTTTCTGTTTACTTAAGACCTTATGCATTGCAACTAATTATATACACATCTTGCATTTCTTTTCAAATCCTGGACACTCTCCTTTATTTATACAAGGTCAACAAAGTCAGTTTTGAATTGTGTATGTGTTCTTTTTTATGTACTGTTGCATGAATACTTACATATTTCTTCTTGTCTCCTCTTCATTGTTACCTGATGGTTCTCTTCATTTCTTCCAAGCTATATATGCGTTGCATGTTTTCCCTAATATGTGAAGTTAATTTTTGTTTTTATGCTATCGCCTCACTATCTTACATAATTGTCCAGTTTATCGTCTGTACACTTCTTATATATACAAATTTACAAAGTACAGACAGATTTTATTGTCTCTGTTATTAGTTGAAAGTTTTTATTCCATCTTGTCTTGCTGCTTTTGTTCCTTCTCATCTTTTCCTCTGGGCTGGTTGAGCCACTGTCACTCTCCTCCATCTCTTTTCCCTCCCCCTCCCTCCAACTTTTTTAACCCTGTCTGTGCAATTACCCCACAAGGGTATACTGAAGCCAGCCCTAATTGGCTTGATAGAGTTGACTGTTAAATTTTCAAACCGAATTTATATATCACAAAAGCTATAAATCAGTGCTTTGTGTTATGTTTAAGAATATGATAGATAAAATATCAATAAATTTTAAAACATGCATCATTTTTTCAGAAATCTAATTGTTAGATATTTTCCAGAATTCTCTCTAATATGAAGTCATAAAAATTTAGTTGGAATTATAACTGTAGCCCTTTTTACCTGTAAGACTTTTGAGTAAGTCACATAAACTTTTAGTCATTAATTCCACATCTATAAAATGAGATAGCTGGTCTGAATTACCTCTAAGATCCCTGCCATCTCTAGATATATGGTCTTATGCTCCTGTATAACTACAGATTTAAAAAATAAGAAAATCAAAGTGAGAAATAGACCAATTTTTTCGAAGTAACAATTTATAAATAAAGTATCCAAAGTTTTTACCCAGTTATCTTATTTGTAAACCAGTTTTCCATTACACCTTGTTGCCTTTTCTATGAATGAATGAATATATAAATGAGTGATCATTCATTGAACAATTTCTCTGGGAAAAGAACTCTACTAAGTGATATTAATATAAATGGAAAAGTTAAAGCAATCTAAGAGTATACAATCTATAAAAGAAAAAAATACACGCAAACCATAATGGTTGCCAAAGAAGAGTACTTTGATCTGAAATGAAGACAAAACATATAAGGAAAATGAAAAGCTAGGGAAAAGGGGGTACTAACATTTAGGTATTGCTTATTATGTGCCAATCATTGTGCTAAATACTTTGCAATTGTTATTTGATTTGATTCTCAAAGAAATCCTTTGAGTTAGGCACTATTAATATACTCATTTTAGAAGAAACTGAAGCAAAACCTAAACTATGTGACTTGTTTGGATCTACATAGCTAGTAAATGTCTGAGGCAGATTTAAAATCAGGTCTTTCTTACTTCACACCCCATTAAGAGTATTATCCCCTGCATCACCTCATAAAATCCAAGATTGAGAGCTTGAAGGGTCCTTAGAAACCATGTATTATAACCCTTTCATTTTCCAAATATGGAACCATAGGTTCAGCAATTCTCAGTGAATTAGACAATGTCACAAAAGCTGTAAATAGCAGAGGCAGGATTTACATGAAATTTAAATTACTCCAGAACCAGTGCTTTCACTCTATTGCTCCTGGCTGTCTTCACCATGTGTTTTCTATCTAAATAATTTCATATTTTTGTTTATTTTTTCTTTAAAATATAACTAATCTGTTAAGTGTGTGTTTATATTCATGCATGAGCTAAGATGCGTACGTGATCATAATATATTCTTTCTTATTTTAAGTCTATCTTCTTATTCTAATCCTATTATCTGAGGTTTTTCTGGGAAATATATTGTGAGGAGTTGTTTTTTTCTTTTTCCTATTCTTTAATTTATTTTCTTAAAAGTGGTCAAATCAGATCACTAACATTCAGAAATTTAACAACTCTCCCCTCCTCTGCCTATATCTATCTATATCTATATCTATATCTATATCTATGTCTATGTCTATATCTATACCTATACCTATATCTATCTATCTATCTATCTATCTATATCTGTATCTATATATTATCTTTCTTCATCTGGTTACCTAAGGATCTCCCTTTCCTTTAGCTTCATATATGACAATGGAAACACACACTGGAATCCACCTATCACCAAGATCAGATACCATCTGTTTCCTGGCTTGATAGATATGCATACACATTCATTTCTAGATATTGTCTTTGGAAGGCATTGTCCAAATTGGCCATGCTTTCTCCCCTTTTCAAGACTTTCTTTTCATGCCTTTTGATCTTGTTTGGGTTTATGTTATTTAATTTTTGGTGATTTGATTCATAGCTTGGGAAGGTCACTAGGCAGTAATTCCTCTTATTTATTGAAATTTAGTCTTGTTTTCCCAATACTGTTGACTTCTGTACTCAATGGTATAGTGTTCATATCTTAACCAAAAAGAATACATTTCTCTAGGAATAACATCATTTATCAATAGATATATGCATCTACTGTTGAAAATAGCTTTCTCATTAGACTTCTAAGCAAGTGGGAGTCCTATATCTTCCTTATAAAATGAACTGTGTCCTCTTTCTCATTACCTGACAGCTCAACCTTAGGTCTTCCCCTACCTGTTCCCATGGTTGGATAGAGAGAGGAGGAGGATGTAGAGAACTCAACTCTTTCCTCATTACTTCATCACAGGACATGTTGGTCTCATGCCAGCACAAGCTTTCTCAAGCCATTGTGGGTGGAAATTTAAATAGCTAGAGCTTGCTGAATCCTATTACCTAAGAGTGTTCTTGTTTCAGATGAATAAGCAACAAGCCTCCATCCTGTCTCTAATAAAAGTCAGGTCACTGAGATGCCTTAAGGTCTGGAAGTAAAATATTTTAGCTTAGAAGCTTGATGATCTTTAAAACCCAAGGTTTAAAAAGGTTTCATATAGCAATTAATATAATTCAACCTTAAATTTTTTCAATGGTGAATAGGGGAGTTGAATAATATCAATATATTTGATTGAAATTTCCAGAAATTTCTGTACTAATATTAGATATTCCTCCATGGTCATCACCTTATATTTCAATTAAAATAATCATTATCTAACATAATGCATCTTTTATTTAACCCACTTCATTTATACCTTTGTTAATGTAGTATTATTGTGAAGATGAGATTAATCCTACCCTGTCTATTTTTAGATTAAATCACCAAAAGTGTAAACACCCCGCATCCACTTGAGTGAGGGAAGTCTGTAAGCCATGTGTGAAAAAGTGAGTGACAAATCAGAATTGACTGACTGGCCCCTGGGCAGTCATAACCAAAGCTTTTGTTGTAATTGGTACATGTGAAATGGGAGGAAGGCACAGGAAGTGAAGAAAGAAATGGTCTTGATATATTTCAAGGATTTCCAGGGAGCTGGTTCTCTTTGGCCTTGAACTGGACCTAGAAGAGCTCTGGTTAAGACCTTGGACTTGGTAAGACTGTTCTTAAATCTCTCCATTAGAACTACCATGTGGTGAGTGAAAAAAAGGCTGACTGCCTTCCTTAGTTTTCCTGCAGGTACTATCCTCCAGGGGCTCCTTGATTGGGTGGAGGCCTCATGGCTAAAATGCTTGTTAGTTGACTTTTCAGGCTCTCAGGCTGGGGTCTCTGGAGCCCTGCCAGAGTAAAGCCAAGGTTTGAACACATAATCTAGTTTGTTAAGCTAGATCTCTTACTCTGCCTTCTTCTCATTTCTCTACTTTCACTCTCTCTTATATTTTATAAATAAATTGCTAAAAAATAATTTGGAATAGATATTTATTCAATTCCTGGTGACCACCCTTTTTCAATATTCAGTCCAACCATAATTTCCCTCATTATATTATTATTATTGTTATTGCTATTATTATTATTATTATCATCATTATCATTGTTGTTGCTGTTGTTAATTATTTGGTTAGTTCTCTTTGAAATCTTAAAATTAATAATGTTTATCCATCTTACCCAATTATGGCACTGTATGGCTAATAGTTTCTATGAGATCTGGAATTCTGTTCCATTAGTGTCATCATTAAAATTTTAAGCATTCTGGTGGGGGAAGTATAGAAATGACTATCAGGAAAAATAAAGATCTACAAATCAGTTCATATTAGAAATGCAAGATGATAAAATTTCCATTTGAAAACACAGAAAACCATGGACACAGCCAATATATATGTATGAATATGAATTCATACATATATCTTCACAAATATGTATATGTATATATTTACGTGTAAGTATATGTATAATCATATCTATGTATACATGTGCATCATATGTATGCATATATACAATTCCAAGTGTCTAAATTTATTTATCAGTGAATGGGTACAATCTACATGAACATATTTGTTTATCTGTAAATATTGGGTAGGCATATGACCATATTCATGCCTATGCATAAATAGCAAAATATGTATATATAAGCATAATATACATATACATATTCCATACAATAATGTATGGGTATATGAGATATGTTCACATACATATTCACTGGTAAATATTTTAATATATTAATATGTATTTCCAAACATGATTGTAGCTAGATGCACCAGTGAATATCCGGAACTGGAATCAGGAAGACCTGAGTTCTAATTTAATATTGTACACTTACTAGCTGTGTGACCCTAGAGAAATGCAACATGGAAAATTGCAGGGTGGAATTCCTGCAAGATACAGAGTCCATGTTGCAGAAGACATCTTCCCATGTTTACCTCTGTCTCTCATCTATAAAAGGAGTTAGAAATGAAAATGACAAACTACTTCAGTCTCTTTTCCAGGAAAACCTCAAACAGAATCACGAAAAGTCAGAAACATCAAAATGTTTGAAGAACAACAAGAATTCACAAATGTAGAGTTATATATGTGAACATGTGTCCACCCATATATATATGAGTATTAATAAATGTATAATGTAATATACAAAAATGTATATTTTTGCCATCTCTATCTCCTTCCTTAATGTTCTTTTACTTTCCATTCCCTCCGAGACTATTTTCTTAGAAGTCTCCATGGTTTGCTCCCTCTTTATCCTACTTTCCCTTTTTTCCTGCCTTTAAAAAATGATATTTTCCCATTTTTATTAGTTCAGATGTATCTGGGTGATTCAAACTGTCCTTGGGAGCTGAGTCTTTTTTTCTATATCTTGTTTTCTGCTCTGGTTGAAAATTCCATAATTTGAACATTCATATTTTAAAGCCTTAAAAACAATCATTTAATTATGGCTATAGAATTTCAAAACAATATATTCCAGATGTCTAAGCCTTTGCTTACTCTTACTTTTTTTAATGCAATAACCAGGTTGAATGATCTTTTCCAATAAATTAAATTATTTTATTCAGTTATTTGTTTTAATTAATCCATTGGTTGATTTTTAAGATTGGAGAAGATAGCCTAAGATATACTGTTAAAATTAGAAAAACTACCAGACAAAAGAAAGCATCAGTTTAATAAGTGGTTTACAATACCTACTATTCTTTCATGGAGTTCACAAATCCCTTCGTTGAATTGATTGGTTCCTTTGACAAAATCAAACAAGTGCAGGGTACAACCAAAATAACATAGTTCAAAATGTACCTGAGGAAGGATGAACATAGCTAACAATTGGTCATTTTGCCTTTGCTTAAATACCTCCATGAGGGGGCAGCTGGGTAGCTCAGTGGATTGAGAGCCAGGCCTAGAGAGGGGAGGTCCTTCCTAGGTTCAAATCTGACCTCAGACATTTTCCAGCTGTGTGACCCTGGGCAAGTCACTTGACCCCTATTGCCTACCCTTACCACTCTTCTGCCTTGGAGCCAATACACAGTATTGACTCCAAGATGGAAGGTAAGTGTTTAAAAAAATAAATTAAGCAAATAAATAATAAATGAATGAATGAATGAATAAATACCTCCAGGAGAAGTTAGATGGTTAAGTAGATAAAGAATTAGGCCCAGAGATGAGAGGTCCTAGATTCAAATCCAGATTCATATTCTTCCTAGCTATGTGATCTTGGGCAAGTCACTTAACCACAATTGCCTAGCCCTTGACATTGTTCTGCCTTGGAATTGATACTTAGTATTGATTCTAAGTCAGAAGAGAAAGGTTTAAAAATGACAACAATGACATAGATATCTATTTATTGAAATTTTTTGTCCTTCCCTCTTGAAGGTTCTCATTCATTTTTTGGATACCTACTATCCATAGGATTCAATCCTTAACCCCATCAAAATCAAGTAGTAAGTGGATTTCCTAGAAAACTTGAAAAATGACTAAGAAGCAAGGAACCTACTATGTCTTTGAACTTCATCTTTCTAACTTGACACTGTAGTTTTCTGAAAGAGCATCTATGGTAGTTGATTTTTACCAGATCTGATTATTAGTGTCGTAGATAGCCAAAAACTATTGAGAAACAAATCTGAATCATGGAAGGAGAAAGAAAATAAGAAAGAAAGAAAGAAAGAAAGAAAGAAAG
>NW_025386741.1:0-3870 GCF_016433145.1 Gracilinanus agilis
CTCTCTCTCTCTCTCTCTCTCTGTATTCCTATTGCCTTGTACATACTAAACACTGAAATGTTTATTGACTTGAATTAAAGAAAGAGGTTGTTATGAGACCTTCCCCTGAGGATACTCTAAGGAGACCCTTCAGAGAACCTCTGAAGTGGTCCTAAAATAACCCCTGCCACAGGCTCAGAGGAAGGCAGGAAAACCCTAGAACTTTAGCACTGGAGGGACCATGGAGATTCTCTGGTTCAACTCTCTTCATAATTCCCATCCTACCACGTCCCACTGGTCCCGTGATGGGCTATTCTGTGGAGGAGATAGCCCTTGAGAAATCCCTCTCCAGGGAGAGAGATGGAACTCATACTTGTTTAGAGAACAAGAAGGGGTCTTGAGGGACTCAGAAGTTAGGTAAAGAGAAAAGAGTGCAGGGCTTGGAATCAGAAGACATGGTTTGGAGATTTGTTCTCACTTATTTTCTGTGGGATCTTGGACAGATCTCCTAACCTTTCTAAGACTCAATTTCCTGATCTGTAAAATGGGGATAATGCTACAGCCATGTGTCACTATGGATAGAAGCTCCAGGCCTAGTGTCAGGAAGACATGAATTCAATTTCAATCTTGGGCATTTAGTAGCTGTGTGACCCTGGCAAGTCACCCAATTTTTCTTTGCCTCAGTTTTCTCATCTATAAATTGGTGATAATAAAAGCACCTACTTCTCGGGGTAGGATCAAATGAGAAAATAATTCTAAAGTACTTAGCGCAGTGCCTGGCATATGCTAGGCACTATATACAGTAGTAGTAGTAGTAGTAGTAGTAGTAGTAGTAGTAGTAGTAGTAGTGGCAGTAGTAGTAGTAGTAGTAGTAGTAGTAGTAGTAGTAGTAGTAGTGGTAGTAGTAGTGGTAGTAGTAGTGGTAGTAGTAGTAGTAGTAGTGGTAGTAGTTGTAGTTGTCATCTTCGTTGTCATCATTATTCTTTCTACTTACCTCACAGAATTGTTGTGAAGAAAGTGTTTTGTAAACCTTAAAGCCCTAGATAAACATGTGCTATTAGGGTAAGAGTTGGAGAGAACCATCAGCTGGTTCCTGAAGGAATGGGAATTTGAAAGATGGTTAGAAATTGGTTAGGCTGAGGGAAGGGATCTAAGGAGGCATTCCAGGTAGAAGGGGAATGGAAGGAAGGGAAGAAGCCTATTATTATTATTAACACCTAATATGTGCCAGGCTAAGTCCCTTACAAATATTACAAATATTGTTTGATCCTCACAATAAACCTGTAGAAAGAGGTGTAGGGAAGGGAATTAACATCTACATAATACCTACTTTGCACCAGGCACCGTTCTAAGAACTTTACAAATATCTCAATTAACTGTTATTATTATATTATTATCCTCATTTTACAATTGAGGAAACTGAGGCAGGCAGTTAAGTGACTTTCCCAGCGACACATTGCTAGTCACTATCAGGGGCCAAATTTGAACCCAGGTCGTCCTGACTCTAGATCCAGCACTCTCTCCAAAGCTGCTGGTGGCAAAGGCAAATGAAAGAAAGAAACAGGGAAGAACCTAGGTTTAGGGATATCCAGCAGGCTGTCTTGGCTGAAGCGATGGATAACAGATAAAAGGTGGGGAAACATCTGGAAGGCAGGTGGATGCTTGATAAAGATAGGAGACATTCAGATCACTGGTAAAGGTGTCAGTTGACGTGGCGGGCCTGAATGAGAAAACTGAGGGAAGAATGAAGAGAGAAACGAGGTCTGAGAACTGAGTCTTTAGGGTCTTTCACATTTAGGGGGTGTGAGGAAGAAGGGGATGATGTATAGGTGATAGAGAGGGAGGACCAAGAGAACATAAAGACACAGAAGCCAAGAGATGAAAGCTGATCCAAGAAGTGGAATAGGGGATGGGGGTAAGAGGAGTGGAGAGCGGGGAAGGAGAGAGAGAATCAATAGTGAAGGTCAAGGAGGAAGAGGATGTGAGAAGTTTGGTAATGAAGATGTCCTTCTCAGAGAGAAGAATTTTAGTAGAGAAGTCAAGTCAACAAGTAGTAAATGCCTATTATATACTAGACACAGTACCAAGCTCTTTGGAATACAAAGAAAGACAAAGACATGGATCTCATGATCGAATTGGCAAAGGAAGCCAGCATAAGAGGGGTTGAGGAGTCAATGGATGGAGAAAATGGTGGTGGATGATGCAGATGATTCTAGCATATTGATGCTGAAGAGTTGAGAGATGGCAAAATCAAGACCAATATTTCTCTCCTCCCCCCCAAGAAAGGGAGACTTGAGAATGTAATCATTAGAAGAGAGACATGATCCCAGTGAAAGGGAATGGGTCTCAGGTTACCTCTTAGCAGGAGTTCCCACAGATAGTCCCTCTCCAAGTTATTCAGTCAAGAATCTCTTTAAGCTCTTTCTCCTCCTCTTCCTTACCCTAATCTCTTCATCTAAAGCCTCTATCTTCTTAAATTCTTTTTTTTTTCCAGAAAAAAACTAAGCATCATTCTGCAGAACACTAACACGACTCTGGACTCAGAACCATTAGCCAAAACTTTGGAGTCTCCCCTAGTTATTTACCTTAAATATCATGTCCACTTCCAAAACAACACTTTGTGAGCCACTGTGACCTTAAGGTCCTTTTCAATTCCACGTATCTTCGTGGTTCTTACATTTGATTTTTGAGAAGCAGCATCATGTATGTAGTGCATAGAGAGATGACCTCAAAGCCAGAAAAACTTGGGTTTTAGTTTCACATCTGACACAAATGATCGTGTGATCCAAGGCAAATCACAGTTTCTCTATGCTCTAGATAACTCTTTTAACTCTTTTAGACTAAGTTGCAGAGAAGTTGCCAACCCACATTGGTATAAGGAGAATTTCTCTATATTAATGAAATAACAGGTCTAATTCCTATCCTTGTTCTATTTGGTAGCCACTGTAAATTTTGTTCCTCTGATGCTATAAGTACCCCCTCTTAACCTTTCCCAATTCTTATTATTCCTTTTATCTTTGCCTCTTTCTGTCTGTTTAAACATTCTCTTTTAATGGTATTTAAATTCTAAAAGTCAATAGAAAGAATACTACACTGGAGATGGTATGAACAGCATCTAAATAGCATAAAAATTTTTTGGGGGGGCAGCTGGGTAGCTCAGTGGATTGAGAGCCAGGCCTGGAGACAGGAGGTCCTAGGTTCAAATCCAGCCTCAGACATTTCCCAGCTGTGTGACCCTGGGCAAGTCACTTGACCCCCATTGCCTACCCTTGCCAATCTTCCACCTATAAGTCAATACACAGAAGTTAAGAGTTTAAAATAAAATAAAAAAATTTTTTTGATGACTTTTGGGTTTATATTACAATCATTTCTAAGTATATTCCTCTTCCCCAAACAATGAGCCTTCCCTCATAATGAAGATTTAGATTTTTAAAAAAAGTTTAGCAAAATAGACATGTTACTCTTGTCTGATAGCATGCGAAACATTCCACACCTGTTGTATTCCTGGTTCTGCCTACTTCACTCTGCATCAGTTCATATAAATCCAGTTTTTCTAACATTCTTCACACTCCTCATTCCTTGTAGCAAAGAAATATTGCATTACATTCATCCACCACAAATTGTTTAATCATTCCACAATCAATGGAAACTCCATTTCTGGTTCTATCTCTGTCTCTGTCTCTGTCTCTCTGCCTCTGTCTGTCTCTGTCGGTCGATCTGTCTTGCTATCCTTTTTTCTCTCTCTCACACACACACATGCACACACACACAAAATGTGGCTATGAATATTTTGGTCTACATGAGACTTTCCTTTGTCTTTTAGCTCCCTGAGAATTATACCTTGGCCATTTTTTAGATGTGCAAATGAAGTGTCCTCTTTGTGAAGGGCAC
>NW_025386742.1:0-9021 GCF_016433145.1 Gracilinanus agilis
TGTCTCTCTGTCTCTCTCTCTCTCTCTGTCTCTCTCTCTCTCTCTCTCTCTCTCTCTCTCTCTCTCTCTCTCTCTCTCTCTCATACACACACATGCAAAGTTGGAGAATAAAAAGACTAACACCACTATACCTGTGACCCGTGAACTAGTTCATTGAGTTCTTTAGACAATCCATTTGCAGATAGGAAGTGGTTGTGTTCCAGAAGTAAAAAAAAATGTCTTTCCCTTCCATGAAGAGGCCAAAGAATGATGTAGTACTACTTTATATTATATGAGGGAAAACTGAGACTCATTTGAGTTAAATTGAGTTAAGTTAAATCACACAGCTAGTAAGTGAGAGAACTAGAATTTTAGATCAAAATTTCCTGACTTAATCTTTTTTCTATTTAAATAAAATTAAATTGAGGAAGAAAGCCAGTATACTCCAACTAAAGTATTATCTCAGTAATATATCTTGTTTTTGTTCCAACTGTCCTTACCAGAATATAGAAGCTGTTTGTATTTCTACATAGTACTTCTCACCTCCATGAAGTATGGCAATCATCCTTTTTACAACTATTCCCTCTTCAGACTTCCTCATAGAATTGGAGGATGATTCAAAGCCAGGAAGGCTATGCCAGCCATATAGACATAAAAAGACAGGAATACACTCCACCTGGCAGGAATAAGACAATGAACTTACCCAAGTGCATCTTTTGTGCTTGCTCAGTTACATTCATATAGCAGGAAGAATGTCAGGAGCACCGAATAACAATCAAGGTTGCTCAAAAACCTCTGCCTCTATGAAGTTTCCTCTGCATAGTCTGCTAAAATGGGTTTGGAGGTACATAATTCCCATAAATGGATCAAATAGAAGTTATCAGGACTTTTGAAACTCTAAGTCAGATATATAAATGAGATAAGACATAGATCCTATTGGCAAGAAAAAAAATTAAGTCCAAAAATAAAACTTGATTTTAGCCTAAAGACATTTTTCTTGGATTTTGATCTTCAGTTTGTTTAATGAGATTTGTCTATGACCAAAGAACTATTAGCCTATCCCTGCTATTAACATCCATATTTTACAGATGAGAAAAGTGCTACATACAG
Source organism: Gracilinanus agilis (assembly GCF_016433145.1). Classification (NCBI taxonomy): domain Eukaryota; kingdom Metazoa; phylum Chordata; class Mammalia; order Didelphimorphia; family Didelphidae; genus Gracilinanus; species Gracilinanus agilis. The sequence goes on from NW_025386742.1 coordinate 1,090, forward strand.
AGGTTAAGTGACTTTCCCAGGATCACAAAACTAGTAAGTGTCTAAGACTAGATGGGAACTGAGGTCTTTCTGACTCCAGGCCCAGAAGTCTATTACACTGAGACACTTAGCAGTTTGATCTCCTTCTCCTACACCATATGTCATACACAATGTTCATATTCATGAATGCCAGACTAAAAATCAGCCAAATTCCCATTCTTTGAAAAGATCAATCTTAGTCCTAGAGAAAAGAAGCCAAAACATATTCCTCTCTTCTGATTGGAGAGGTGTATAATTGTGTGTATGAAAAGTTGAATGAATTGTTAAATGAGATCACTTTACCTTTCAGTTTTGCTCAAACTATTGTTGTCACAAAGCTAGGCCCCCAAATAGTTGATGTACATAAAATATAATTTTTTTTAAATTTAGCTTAAATGACACCTCTTCCAGGAAATCTTCCCTCAGCTTTACTGAGGCAAACAGGATAAAATGACTTGCCAGGATCAAACAACTAGTAAATGTCTGAGGCCAGATTTGAATTCAGATCTTCCTAACTCCAGGCCTAACACTCTATTCTACTATGCCATCCATCCATCCATCCATCCATCCATCCATCTATGCATTTATCCATCTACCCATCCATCTATCCATCTATTCATTGATCCATCCATCTTTATATCTATTCATCTTTATCTATCTATCTATCTATCTATCTAGCTATCTATCTATCTACAGTTAGGTGGTACTGGGCCTGGAATCAGAAAGACACATTTTATGAGTTCAAATCTGGCCTCAGACATTTACTTTAACCCTGTATGCTTCAATTTCCTCAACTTTAAAATGAGCTGGAGAAGGAAAAAGCATAATATTCCAATATCTTTGCCAAAGAAAAACACCTTAAAGTAGTCAGGTAGAGTCAAACATGACTGAAAAATGACTAAACAACACACATATTTATATAATATTATATCAAATATTTATAAATGTGTCATACCCCTTTTCCAAATGAGGACAGGGATAATGTCTTATCTGATATTTTTCCTCCCCTACCACCTGACTTTGGACAAAGTAAATGCCTAATAAATATTTCCTATTGCTGCAAGGGTGGGAGGGGTGGTCAAACTGAGAGAACTATAAAGAAAACAATAATCTTTTAAATAAGAAAAGACTAAGTCACTAAGAAAAACAATGACATATTAAATATTTCCTATTCCTGGTAAATTGAAAGGTGCTGTATTACATTATTGCTCTTTCCATTCAATTAGTCACATCTGCAAAATGTATATAAATATTTAACAAGCATTCAGATGCTGAAGTATTTTATTAGTGGCTTTGTCTAGTACAATTTGTCTGTTGCAAAGGTCTTGTTTGTTATTCAATATGGGGACTTCAAAGAACTTTGAAGAGACTACAATGATAAATTTATTAAAGTCTCTTGTCCCATTAATCAAAGCTTTCATGATTATTACCTAAATGGAAGAATTTATTAACTCACTTTAGAGCAAAAATGAAAGGTGCATAAGTAGGAGAGTGGCAATGCTGTCAAAATTTAAGACAATTGAATTTTGCTTCTCAAATATTCCACAAATATTCCACAGTCAAATGTATTCTTTGAGGAATTGAAATTGACTTGCAAATGCTAATTTAGGGAAGAAAGCAAAGTGTGCAATTTGGGAAGGTGTGGAAATAAGGGATTCTTATTTGCAGCGTTGGCCAAAATATTTAGTGATAAGAGAAGGAAAGAGTGTGTTATAAAGAAGTTATCCATCTCTTTCCTTCCTGTTACCTGGATCTAATTTGTATGTTGCTGATCCAAAATATTCAATGTGTTTAGATGGGAAAAGTACTACAGTAAGAGGACTTGGATACATCCTATTATTTAAAGGACTTCAGGTAAGTAACCGAATTTGAGAAAAGTAGGTAGCACAGTCAAAAAGATTCCAAGTTTGATCCTTTCCTAAATATCTACTAGACATGACTTGGGCAAATAATTTCACATCTCTCAACCAATTTTGGGATAATTACAACACTTAACTCAACTGTTGTGAGGGTCAAAGATGCAATACATGTAAGATACACTAAAAATGTTCAATATTAATAATTCTGGATCTCAGTTTTCTGGTCTATAAAATGAGAGAGTTAAAGTTATGATATTTGTGATTCTATAATTCCGCTGTCACTGAGATAAATTCTATGGATTATTTTAGCTCTTTATACAGTGAATGGCAACCTTCTGACTCAGAATCTAGTATATCCTAATATATAGTGCCATACCTACTTTGTTTTTTTAAGCCCTTACCTTCCATCTTGGAGTCAATACTATGTATTGACTCCAAGGCAGAAGAGTGGTAAGGGTAGGCAATGGGGGTCAAGTGACTTGCCCAGGGTCAAATAGCTGAGAAGTGTCTGAGACCATATTTTCCCATTTTTAGGTCTGGCTCTCAATCCACTGAGCTACCCAGCTGCCCCCTACCATACCTACTTTGACCTACTCCTCCCTACCCTTCCTGCCTCCTCCCCCAAACAATGTATTTTCTTCTGTTTGTGATATTCTATCTTCCATCTTCTATCATTAAACGTATTTAATTTTTCTGTAAAGATTTTCCTATAAGAGATATGAACATTCGATCCAGCCATACCACTGCTGGGTTTATACCCCAAAGAGATCACAGAGAAAAAGACTTGTACAAAAATATTTATAGCTGCGCTTTTTGTGGTGGCAAAAAATTAAAAAAATGAGGGTATGCCCTTCAATTGGGGAATGGCTGAACAAATTGTGGTATCTGCTGGTGATGGAATACTACTATGCTCAAAGGAATAAAGAACTGGAGGAATTCCATGTGAACTAGAAAGACCTCCAGGAACTGATGCAGAGTGAAAGGAGCAGAGCCAGAAGAACATTGTACACAGAGACCAATACACTGTGGTAAAATCGAATGCAATGGACTTCTGTACTGGCAGCAATGCAATGATCCAGAACAATGCTTAGGGACTTATGAGTAAGAAAACTATCCACATCCAGAGAAAGAACTGTGGAGTAGAAACACAGAAGAAAAACAACTACTTGAACACATGTGCTGATGGGGATATTATCGGGGATGCAGATACTAAACGACCACCCTAGCGCACCTATCAATAATATGGAAATAGGTCTTGATCAATGATTCATGCAAAACCCAGTGGAATTGTGTTTTGGCTACAGGGGGAGGGGGAGTTTGAAGGAGAGGGAAAGAGCATGAATCATGTAACCATGTAAAATATTCTAAATAAAAATATTTTTAAAAGGTATGAACAAGCAGTTCTCAGATGAAGAAATTAAAAGTATCTTTAATCTTGTGAAAAAATGATCCAAATATCTATTAATTAGAGATCTTAAAATTAAAATAACTCTGTTGTACCACCCCACAAATATCAGATTGGTTTATGTGACAAAAAAAGGAAAATTATAAATATTGAAGGGGATGAAAAAACTGAGACACTAATACACTGTTGATGGACCTGTGAATTGATAAAAATTCTAAAGAGGAATGATGAGCCACGTCCAAAGGGCCATGAAACTTTGCATAGTCTTTAACCCACAATACCATAAGAAGATTTGAATCTCAAAGAGATCAAAGAAAAAATCTTCTTATACAAAATATTTTTTCAGTTCTTTTTGTGGTGGCAAAGAAATTTTAAACTGAAGGGATATCCATCAATTGGGTAATGGTTGAACAAGTTGTGGTACATTAATGTAATGGAATACTAATATGTCATAAGAAATTATAGACAAAATTATCATAAAAAACCTGAAAAGACTTATATGGTGTGATGCAAAGTGGAGTGAGCAGAACCAGGAGTGTGTTGAATGCAATAACAGTAATAAAGTAGGATGATAAACTGTGAATGATTTAACTATTAACTGCAATGCAATGATCTGAGACAATTCCAAGGACTTGTGATAAAAAATGCTATCTACCTCACTGCCATAGAAGGAACTGATGGAGTTTGAATACAGATTGAAGCATACTATTTTTCATTTTATAAAATTCATGAGTTTTTTTTCAAGTATAAGCAGCATGTGTCTTCTTTCACAACATGACAAACATGAAAATATGTATTGCATAATAATACATGGATAACCTATATCACATTACCTGTCATCTCAGGGAGGGGGAAAGAGAGGGAAGAAGGGATTACATGATGTCAGAATATGATAATTAAAAATTTTATCTATGTGTAATCTGGAAAATAAAAATTTAAAACAAAAAAGGCTTTTCTATGAGAGAAATGGTTTGGTATAGGGGATAAAGAACCTATTTCAGAAAAACCAAGACCCAGTTTCAAGCCTCTTGCATATAATGGGTACCACTGGGCAAAGCACTGAATTTCTCAGTGCTCTAATCCAGTGGTGTCAAGTTCAAATAGAACTGATCACTATGGGACCACATTAACTCAAAAAGAATCACAAATTAACATTATCTGTTTTAATATTTTATTTTCTATAATTCTATAATTTATATAATATGATTTTCTTAAATATTTTCAATTACATGTTTATATAGTTTTAAAAACCCTCTGGCATGGTAGAGGCCACATGAAGACATACTGTGTGTTTGATGTGTCTGGTCTAGAAAACTCTCTAAGACTATGAGTTGCAGAGAAAGTGCTGCCTGCATTGGTATAGTAAACTTCCTCACCTGGAAGTTCCCTATATCAATGAAATCATAAATTCAATCCCTAGATTTATGTAAGTGAGGTGTGACAGTACATAGAGTGCTGGGCTTGGAGGTTGGGAGACCTGAGTTCAAATTTGACCTCATATACTTACTAGCTCTTTGACCCTGGGCAAATCACTTAAACCCCTTTTGCCTCAGTTTCCTCAACTATACAATAAAAGTAATAACAGAACCTGCTTACCAGGGTTGTCATGAGGATCAAATGAATACTTAATACAGAACCTGGAACATAGTAGGTATTTAGTAAATACTTGGTTCCTTTCTTCTCTCCAATCCAGAATCATGCCTAAGCAGCAACTTGAAAAATGTCTTAGATTTGGCTGAAACCCCAAGTACCACTAAAAAGATTTCCCTAAGTAATTCTTACTTAACCTCCTTTTCTTTAGTGAATTCCTTGTTTATCCAGGCAATGTGATTGAATGTGACTATGGGAGGTCAGTGTTTCAAGTTAACTACTCACCATTTTGCATGTTTCTTTTGCTTTCTATCACCATAATTCTCACCAAAGTTAACTGCTTTGGGCCAAAGTTGTTATTTTCCAAAGACGCCAATACTTATCTCAACTAATATTTGTAAAACAAATATAGAATATGAGTGGTCAAAACTAATTATACCTTGAAATAAAATGATAGTGGGCAGATGTTATGGAACTTTTAGAAGATGTTAATGACATTTGGTAGATAGATAGAATTTAGAGATATGTGATTGCATAGAATTCACAGGTTCATAAAACTATTGATTTATTCCTATAAAATTTTATAATCAGGTATTTGGATCAGCAAGGAAAGAGACAATATTTTTTTATTATCTTATAACCTTGTTCTACAAAGAAGAATTATACATGCATAGTAGATGCTTAGTCTACCAAATATCTTTTGATGATGTACATATTAGTTAATGATATAAGACATTTTGCAAGCTCAGTAAACAGAGTTTTATTCAAACTATGTTATTTCTGTGAGATGATAAAAATCCTCATAATGGAAAATTCTGAAGTGGTCATTAACTGGACTCTGAAAGGAGTTTGGGAAATTGCCATCTAGAATAAATGTTTTTAAGGAACCCACAAACCCTTGTCTAAAAGAAATTTAAACTATGCCAGAGCATGCTAAGTGGAGGTAGTAAATAAATGACGAGTCTCCTAGAATACAAACAATCTACAAAAGATTGATAAATGAAACACAGCATGACCTTAGACAATTTGCAAGTATATTCACAATTATATTCTTGCTTCTAAGCATGACTTGCATGCTAATGTAGCTGAGAAACTAAAGTTGGCTTCACATAATAGTAGATAAATGGGCAAATGTATAGTATCTTCTTTTTTACTTTAAATTAATTTATTAATTTGTTTGTCACACTTAAATATCCAATTGCCTCCCTCCCTCCCCTCTCCCCATTAGAGAAGGTATCATTTGACAAAAAAGATAAGTATATACAAAATATTACTTTTTTTTCTATTTATCAGTTCATTCTCTGAAGGTGGACTAATACAAGTCTTTCTTCAAGCAGTATTTCTTTCACAGCATATAATGTTCTCCTGGTTCTGCTCTTCATAATTTTATGGAGATCTCTCCATGTTTTTCCAAAATGATCCAGTCCATCGATTCTTAGAGCTCAGAAGTTTGTATAATAAACTTGGCAGTATAATAAACAGTGTGACTCTATGATTAGAAGACCTAAGTTTGAATACCAGATTTGACTTTTACTACTGAATGCAGCCATGGGTAAGTCACTCACAATCTCTGGGCTCAATTTCCTCCTCTGTTAAATGTTGGCTTAAGCAACCCTTAAGTCCATTTGAAGCTCTAAATCTACAATCTTATTTGTATGACCTGGGCTAGTGACTAGCACAAAACAGTGATATAGACTATATTCAAATAGCTCGTTATGGACAAGTGCAAAAAAATAAAAGAGGGAGGGAAGAGTGTTAAAATATAAGCTCCTTGAGGCCAGGGTCTGTTACTTTTTTGTCTATCTATGTATAAAAACATGATTTCATGGCATGGGGCATTCTGCAGCAGGGACAGTTCACATTGATTTGAACACTGAGATCCTTAAGGCTATAAGAAAGTAGCATGTTATTATATTTATTATTCAGGGAAGGAGAAAGATGACTCATTTGCCTACCAGGCAGCACTCTCCTTGAGTCAGCAACATGTCTTCCCTTGAGATCTTCTCTGCTTTTTGTGTGGGATAGCCTTCCAAAAGATTACAAGATCCCCTCTGGCTACCGGAAAGAACAGGGCCTTGCTTCCAAGACCATGCTTTGATGACATGCAACACAATTCAAACACCCCCTTGCTGGGTCCAGGGATCCTGGTGAAATGGATAACTCAAAGCATCAGAGGAAAAGTTTACAGTTCTAAACAGCACTTGACTTCCTGCCATATATAAAGCTTCTTCTCTTTCTTTTCCCAACTTCCTCATTCACAGGTCTGACTCAATTTACTATGATAATGCGGTTTAATGAACATCAAGAAAATGGAATAAAGTGGGTTTTAAGAGTTCCTTTATGGAACCATCTTCCTCTAACCATCTCCAATATTTCCCTCTTATGTCGCATTTCCATCTTCAGGTATCGGCAAGAGTTCACAAAAAAGTTCATAAAAAGAGGGAAAGAGATGGATTTAGGACTCCAGTTCTAGATATCTCAAAGCAAAACAAAAGAATATTAGAAGGAACTTCACTTTTTCTTGCTTGGTGGTGGTTGGGATTCTCTATAGCTGTCAATTTGTTGATCAGGCTATTCCAGTCTCTGTGTCTACTCCAAAATCAGATTTGCCTCCCTACAATCCTTATCTCAAGGAGAAATTCCCTCTATGAAATTCCTATCAAAAATGTTTATCCGGACGCTTTCCACATCTTTAAAATACCTCCATGGCCTCTGCTAACTCAACATCTTGTTTAAATTTTCTTTCTCCTTTTCACTTCCAAGTCCCTTGAAAAAAACCAATATTACTTCACTTTTACATTAACCCATCCATTTCCTTGTCACTTAAATCTGGTTTCTGACCCAAATATTCTCCTGAAAACCTCTCCAAAAACTCCCAACAATCTTGTAACTATTAAGTCAAATGATCTTTTCTCAATCTTCACTCTCTGTGACCTTTCTGAAGTTTTCCTGGTTCATCATACATCTCCTAACTCTCAAGTTTAAGTGTCTATCAAAGCTTTATCCTTGGTGCTCCTCTCTCTCTCTCTCTCTCTCTCTCTCTCTCTCTCTCTCTCTCTC
>NW_025386743.1:0-3424 GCF_016433145.1 Gracilinanus agilis
GGAAAGGTGGAGCATGAATCATGTAACCATGTTAAAAATGAATATTAATAAATGTTAAAAAAAACTACCACACCAATGCAATTACCAACAATTTGGAAATTGGTCTTGATCGAGGACACATGACAAAACTAGTGGAAATGTGCATTGGCCATGGGTGGGGGGAGTACGGAGGGCGAAGGGGAAAGTAGGAGCATGAATCATGTAACCATGTTAAAAATGAATATTAATAAATGTTTGGAAAAAATAATGCTTCCTAGGGCTCCCCTAATTTTATTCTCCCCCTCATTTTCCCAAATTTTTTGCCACCACAAAAAGCACAGCTATAAATATTTTTGTATAAACTTTTTTTTTATCTCTTTGGAGTACAAACTCAGTAGTGGTACATCTGGATCAAAGGGCATTCAATCTTTTAAAGTTCTTTGGGCATAATTCCAAATTGCTTTCCAGAATGGTTGGATCAATGCACAACTCCCCCAGCAATGCATTAATATTCCAATTTTGCCACATCCTCTCTAACATTTATTATTTTCCTTTACTTTCATATTGGCCAATCTGCTTGGTGTGAGGCGGTACTAGCTGAGCTATTTTAAATACTAAAAAATGATGCTGTTAAAGTACTGTGCTTAATATGCCAATAGATTTGGAAAACCTAATAGTGGCTATTGGATTGAAAAGATTAGTTTTTGTTTGAATCCTAAAGAAGGGCAATGTGAAAGAATATGGCCACATTACTGAACAATTGTGCCTATTTTACATGCCAACAAGGTTATGCTTAAGATTCTGCAAGCTAGGCTTTGGCAATATGTGAACTGAGAATTACCAGAAGGGCAGGCTGGTTTTTGAAGAGGTAGAGGAATTAGAGACCAAATTGCCAAAATTCACTGGATTGTGAAGAAAGCAAAGGAGTTCCAAAAAAAATCTACTTCTGCTTCATTAACCATACTAAAGTCTTTGACTGTGAGGATCACAACAAAATGTGTCAAGTCTTCAAAGAGACAGAAGTATCAGATCATCTTACTTGTCTCCTGAAGAATCTGTATGTAAGGCAAGAAGCAACAGTTAGAAACAAACATAGAACAACTGATTGGTTTAAGTTTGGGAAAGGAGTACAACAAGGCTATTGTTGCCTTATTCATTTAATTTATAGGCAGAGTACAGTCTGAAAATTCCATGCTAGATGAATCAAAAGCTAGAATTAAGGTTGCCAAAGAAAAATATCAACACTTTCAGATATGCAGATGCTACCACTCTAATAGCAGCTAGTAAAGAAGAATTAAGAAGCTTCTTGATAAAAGAAGACTGTAAAATATGGCTTGAAGCTTAACATAAAAATAACTAAGATCTTGACAACTGGTCCCATCACTTCCTGGCAAATAGAGGGAGAAGAAATGGAAGCAGTGTCAGATTCTGTGTTTTTGGGCTCCAAAATTACCCCACATGGCAACTACATCCATGAAATTAAGATAGTTGATCCTTAGAAGGAAAGCTATGGCAAATCTGGATAACATACTAAAAAGCAGAGACATCAACTTGTCAATAAAGGTCTGGATAGTCAAAGCTATGGTTTTTCCAGTAGCAATGTATGTATGTATATGAGAGTTGAACTATAAGGAACACTAAGTGTTGCAAAATTAATGCCTTCAAATTGTGGTGCTGGAGAAGACTTTTAAGACAGCAAAGAGATCAAATCAGTCAGTACCTAAAGAAATTAACTCAGACTATTCATTGGAAGGTCAAATGCTGAAGCTGAAGCTTAAATATTTTGGTCATATAATGAGAAAACAAAACTCATTGAAAAAGACCCTGATGCTGGGAAAAAATTGAAGGCAAAAAGAAATAGACAGAAGGCAGAGGATTAGATAGATAGATAGTGTTATGGAAGCAACAAACATGAGTTTGGACAAACTTTGGGATATACCAAAGTATAAAAGGGTCTGGCATCCTCCATGAGGTCAGAGAGTTGAACACAACTGAACAATATAAGAGTAGGCTGAGCCAGTATAATTAAAATGGCAATAGTATCTAAATTAATTTGCTTATTTTGTGTTACCAAATATTTACTTTATTGAGCTATTAAAAATTACAACAAAATTCATCTCTAATAGAAGGTCTAGAATTTCAAGGGAAATAATGAAAAAAAGTAGGAAAGAAAGAGACCTCATGGTACTCTGTCTGAAAATGTACTACAAAGCAGTAATCACCAAAGCAACAAATACACAATATATAGAAACAAATAAGCATAGTAATCTAATTGAAAATTAGATATTCAAGTAAAAATCTCAGATATTCAGGTAAAAGCTTACTAATTCTATAGAAACTATTGGGAAAACTGGAAAGCAGTCTAGCAGAAACTCAGCCTAGATCAACATCTCATCATTATGCTGTTAATCCAAGCTTTGATTAACAAAATTTTCCTCATCCTCTCACTTCTCTGATTGGAGGGCTGGAAGGTGGAGACTCCTCCCAATGCCTTCTTTTAGAGAGGGCAGCAATAAGATAGCCCCTGGCATTAAGTGCTCTCCTCATCTCTTTCCTGCTTCCTTTTGTGTGTTGTCTCCCCATTTAGATTTTAAATTTATAGAGCACAGGGATTGTCTTTCTTTCTTTTTTTTAAACCCTTACCTTCAATCTTAGAAATTTTTTTTAGGCTAAGTGATTTATTCAGTAGTGTTTATGCTCCTGAATTAAAATTTATGTCTATCCATAGGACTACAAAAGAATTATCTATGCTTATAAAATATTAATTTTTATTTTATTTTACTATTATACTATGTAGTGTGTGTAAATGGAATTAGCTCTAGCCTATTCATAGTCAAAACTCTACTTACCCAAGATGATATCATCCCCACCTCCCTTAGTGGGAGGGGAGATGAGTTACCCACATGTGACAATAAGTAACAAATCAAGAACAAGGGACTGCCCTTTGGGCAGTCCAAATCAGTGTAGAGGCTGCCATTTGTCCACTTGAATTAGAGGTGGACCCACAGGAAGTCTATCTCTTCAAGTATGTTGGTTACTTCCTGTTGAGGCAGTTCCCGCTTTGAACTTGGTGCTGAAGGTTCTTGGCTGAGACCTCAGACTGCTTCTACTCTGAATTGTCACGTGGATAAGTTAGGCTGACTTCCTTGGCCTACCTTAGCGTTTCCAAACTCTGCCTTAAGTAGGCTTATAGCCTCTCTGATTGCTATGGTCTTGTGGCTTGCAGTTTAGTTTAATTAGCCTTTTAACCTTCTCTCTCCATCCAGGCCTGGACTAGTCTCTCCCTCTCTCTATTTCCCTACATTTTACCTTCCTAATAATTGTAAACAAACTACCTTAAACCCGATCCTGACTTGAGTCTATTTTAATTATGGAATCAATCTGAATTGTTGATTCCTGGCGGCCACACTTTAAATATATATATATATATATATATATATATATA
>NW_025386744.1:0-3254 GCF_016433145.1 Gracilinanus agilis
TGAGAGATCATTGGTTTCTAATTGCTCGACTCTAGCCTTTAGGGACTGGTTATCGGCTATAATTTTTTGGTTTTCGGCTATAATCTTTTGGTATTCCTTTTCAATCTTGTCATTTCTGGTGTTCAATTTGCTTATCAGTTCATTTGATTTCTGAGCCTCACTTTCCAATTGCAAGATTCTACCTTTTAAACTGTTATTTTCTTGCCAGATCTCTTCCATTTTCCTCAAAATCTCAGTTTTGAACTCTTCCATAGCTTGTGAGGAGTTTTCCTTATTTGAGGAGGGTCCGGATGCTTGTTTGTTCTCCTCCTCTGTTTGCTCGGTTGTCTGGATTTTCTCTGTGTAAAAGCTGTCGAGTGTTAAAGACTTCTTCTTTTTGTTATTATTCTTTCTCTTCTGAACCTCCTGATGCTGATGCTGAGTAGCCATCATTAGCCCAGCAGCTTCTCAGCTTTATCCTCGGGCTCAGTGTCTGTTCCCAATCTATTGGCTCCTGAGGTCTGAATTCTGGTTTTTTCCAAGGTCAAGCCCCCTGGTGGGCCCTCTTGCTTGATCCTCTGCTGGAGGTTTCTTTACAAGTCTCAGGGCGCTGCTTCTACAGTCGTATACCCGTCTGCACTGGTTCCCTACTTAGGCTTAGTTCTGCCTCCACCCACGCCTCTACTCAGCTGGCACTCTGCGCGCCCAGCGTCCTGCTCCGGCGCGCGCGCTCAGATTTCGCGTGCTTTTTTTGACTTAATGGGGTCCTAAGTCTTGCTGCTGTCAGGAACAGGTCCCGGAGCTGCCGATGACTCGATGGGTGCCCCAAACTTGCTCTATTTCTTTTTAGCTGGGTTCGGAGCTATAGATGAGTGTGGAGGGGGTGGGGGTGGGGCGGTTGCTCAGCTCGCGATTGAGTGAGTGAGAGCCCTTTAAAGCATGGAAATGTCTCGATTCCACGTACCTTCCACGCTATGCCCTGTTGTGGGGTTCCTCCGTTCGTCTGGACTTGTTTTTATGTCCCCTTGAGGAGTTTTGTATGTTTCGGTCAGGAGAGGTTAAGAGCTGCTTCTTACTCTGCCGCCATCTTAACCCGGCTTATTTTTATTTTTTGAACTACATAAGATGTAATATAACAATAATCTAATACATATAATTTGTTATAAGTATTTAATAAATTATGATAAATATGCTTATACAAGAGAAATAAGTTCTCACATTAGCTATGTTCAAAAATCTGTCTCATTCTGTTTTCCTTCTCCCGCCATTCCTCCCCTTTCCCAGGAAGGCAGGTCATGTGCTCTAGGTTGTACAGATACTATCCTATGACTCTATTTCCCTGTTTGTCACGTTGTTGCTCACAACTAGAGAACAATTCAAGGAGAAAATCAATTGAAGAAGGCCTGTTTCAGCCTGCTTTAGACTCTGCCCCTTCTGCGGTGGAGGAGAGCCTTTTTCATCTCGAGTCTCTTGGAGCTGGGCTTGATTAAGCACTTAGTAGGTGCCAGACCCTGTACGGAGCTCTGGGGACACCAAAAAAGAGGCAAAAGATAGTCCCTGCCCTCAAAGAGCTTATAATCGAATGGGAGAGGCCGTACGAGTGTGAAAATGATTTACATTCATTCATTTGGGGAACTCTTCTCTAGCGAGAGCTGCCTTTACACAACCGATGTGTTCCACGAGCCTTTGGAAATGGTGCTTAATAACAAACTTCATTATTTAATAATGATTCTTATTCAGACCTTCGTGGGTACTTTATGCCTTTTCTGGGCTTCTCGGAGCTCCCGGCATCCCTGCTCAGGTACGTTGGGCTCGTTGTCAATCACGAGATGGCATTAATGAGACAGAGAGAAGCTCGGCTCCGACTCGGACACAACTTAGGACTCACAAGCAAGATCTCCGGACAAAGACCGAGGCGGGACGACCCCAGTCCCTCTCCAGAGGGGGCTCCAAGGTCCTCCCGACTCCCCCAGAGCCTCCCATCCAGAGCATCCTCCTCGGGGACTCCTGCGGGCTCTGCCCCAACCTTCTCTTCGGGGTTAGGCTTCCTCGCTTCGATTTCAGCTTTCAGGCTACTCTCTTGGTAAAACGGCTGCCATGAACGTACGTGGATTTCCTATGTGGGAAGCCATGATCAAAGTCACATTGAAGGGGGCAGCGAGGTGGCTCAGGAGAGCCGGGCCTAGAGGAGGTGCTGGATTCAAATCTGGAGCCTAGCTGGGTGACCCTGGGCAAGTAGCTTAGCCCCAACTGCCTAGCGCTTACTGCTCTTTTGCCTTAGAACCAATACACAGTATTGATTCTGAGACGGAAAGTGAGGGTTAAAATAAAATCCCATAGAACGCAAGCCTTCCAGAAGGTGGGGAGGGAGGGCCACATCTCCTCTATCAAATGACCCCATAAATTTCTTTCTAAAGCTAGTTCTGATATTGAGGTCTCCTAAAACAGCAATACAAAGCAATCTTGATAAAGATTGATGAATAGGCACTAAGTAAAGAGGGAAAGCACTAGAATGAGCAGGATTTAGGGAAGGTTCCGCTGCATTTGCTTTTTCTTTGCTTCTCGAGAACTTAATAAAGGGTTGTTGATTGACTGAATGATCCATCCCAGTTTCTTTTTTTTTTTTTTTTTTTTTTTCTTTTTGGTGGAGATGCCGGGGATCGAACCCGGGGCCTCACACTCCATCCCAGTTTCTTGAGGGTTTATAGAGCAAGATTTTCCAAGCTAGGAAAGCCTCATTGACAGTCTCTGAAATAATGAACACATCTGTCATCTAAGGTCCATTCTAGGTTAGTGTGGGCAGGCACCCAAGGAAGCAGGGGCCAGTGATTTCTGCATCTTGGATAGGAATGGAGGAGAAGTTGGCTCCTGATAGGATAAACAAAAAAGCCAAAAAAAAAATACCCTCTTCCAGGGAGATGTAGCTCTTGTTGCTGTCACTCACTGCTGTGGCTAGGAGGTTGGGGTTGATGAGGGGAAAAGTGAACCCTAGATGATATTTTTGATATTAAAATTTTGGGGGGGCCTATACGAAGCCCTAGTTGCTTCATGCTAAGTTCATACAACTCCCTGAAGGGTCCTAGAAAGTTTTTGTACAAACAAAAACAATGTAGTCAAAATCAGAGGGGAAACAACAAATTGGGAAAAAATCTTTATAACGAAAAACTCTGACAGGGGTCTAATCACTCAAATATACAAGGAGTTAAAGCAATTGTATAAAAAATCAAGCCATTCCCCAATTGATAAATGGGCAAGAGACATGAATAGGCAATTTT
>NW_025386745.1:0-6852 GCF_016433145.1 Gracilinanus agilis
AGAGAGAGAGAGAGAGAGAGAGAGAGAGATTATTTTTGATGAGGATATAAGGAGGGAATGGGAAGACTTTCCACATGCAATGTTTTACAGTAAACCACAGATTTCTTATTAGATACTTAGCCAAAAAATGTAGAGAAAAAAGGATCTTATTGTTAGTAGATTAAGAAAATACTCATTCAATTTGGTACAGGAAAAATAAAGAAAAAACAAGTTTATCATCTTACAGACTCTGCTTCCACAAGGCTTCTCCTATGAATATATAAAAATTATGCAAAAATCCTTGAAAGATTTAGCAATGGAGATAACCTTCTTGAGATTAATATGAAGGGAAACTTGAGAGAGAGATATTTACCTTAAAACCTAAAGGAGATACAGTGTGAAGTCCAAGTTGAAGGAGAATTCCTTATCAATAGTGAGATCTTGTAGGTACATTTTTTTTTGGAAGTGGCATTATGTTGATTGCATCCAGCCCAGGATATTCCTAAATGAAATTCACAGTTACTCTGAAGACAACTCAAATAATAATTATATGCCCATATTAAGCAATTACTAAGTGCAAAGCCTGTAGAAGGAAATGACAAATTACTTCAGTATCTTTTCCAAGAAACTCCTAACTGGTACCACAAAGAATCTGATAGGGCTGAAAAGACTGAATAGCAATGAAAAAAATGTGCAAAACATTTTTCTAAGTGATGAGAATACAAATTCAAATAAAAAGACAATTATTTCCACAGAGAGCTTATCTTCTATAGAGGGAAGACAATACAGTGGTACCATGATACATGAACACCTTAAGTCAGAAGTAATTTGAGATATGAGCATTGCTGGATTTTTTACTTTAAGGATATTTGAGTCATGAACTTCCACTTGAGGGAGAAGACTGAGGTGGATGAGGAAATCAGTACAAACAAGATTAAGAAAATGTTGAGGATTTGGGGGAAAAAATTAAATAGTTTATTGAAAAGACACACCCAGAAAAATTTGCAACAGGTCCTGCTTCGGAGCTGTGTGAGGACACTTGTTTTACACATTATCAAGATGTTCTGAAAGGGAAGAAGAAACAAACTTCCATAGAAAGGTTTTTGTTGAAATGGCTTCTAAGTGAAATTGAGGAAAGTGTGACAAAACAGCCAAAGTGCAATGAAGAAAATGATAATTAAAGTAAAAAAATAGCAAGTAAGTTTTGCAATAAAGTTATATATAATAAGTAATGTGTAAAGTCAATTTTGCATTTAAATGTAGTGTTTTGTGTATAGAAAGTAAGTTATGTTAAGCAATAGTGTAGGAAATAAAAACCTTTTCCACCAGCATCTTAGCCTGACCTCGAAATTACAAAAGTAGCATTTCATATGCAAGGTTATTTCTTTACATTCTTTCTTTTTGTCTATAAATATATTTATTTGTTATTTATAAAGTGTATTTTCATATTTAAAAGTATATAAAATAAAAAATTCATGTATTTTGGGGCTGAAATGGATTAATTGCATTTCCATTCGTTTAAATAGGGAAAATTATTTTGACACACAAGCAAATTGAGTGAAGTGCTTGGCCATGGAACAAATTGAACGTGTGTGTCAAGGTACCACTGTATTAAAAATGAAGACTTAGGGACAAAATTCGTAGAGTATGGTGTATTTACAGAAATAAAAATAAGTGGAAGAAAACAATTTAGATGGTCTAGTGCAGTGATGGGAAAACTTTTTAAAGAGGGTGCCAAAGGAAAGGAAATACTCATCAGTTAGTCTGTTTCTAAGGCAACTCTTTCCAAGTTTCATTGTATTGTATCTTACTCATTGTATTCCTCAGATTAGGAATAATGTCACAGGACCAGATAGAACATTTTAGGGGGCCACATCTGGCCCAAGGGCCATAGTTTGCCCATTACTGGTCTAGTCTCTTAGACAGACAACACTAATAAACAATTAGACCTAGAAATGATTAGGAAGAAATCAATAATATATTGCCTTTATAAATTGCAAAGTTTCTTTACTCGTTTCAAGTTACTTCCTGAAACAAAGAATATGAGGGAGAATTAAATAGATAAATCAAGGAAGGAATTAATCCTATGCAAAACAAACAAACTTAATACTCTTGGTGATATTGTTTAGCTGAAGTCATAAAACATCAGTCTGTGAAGAACTGAAATTGAAAAATGTAGAAACTTCTTTTATTTAAATATGCACATGTGGAGTGAAAAGTAATGTCCCTTTTCATTCCACATGTGCATATTTGAATAAAAGAAGTTTCTACATTTTTCACACATGTATATACATAGATATAAGATATATAATATAAATGCATATGTCTCTATACACATAGATACATTCTATGCATTCTGAGACCTTCCTCTTTATCAGGATATGAAAAGATAGGTAAGGTAGCATTGTGCCATAATTAGTTGTATGGAACTGTGCTTGGTTGTTAGATGGTCAGAATTCCTGGCTTTCAAAATTGTTTGTTTTTATAATATTGTTGTTATTGTATAAATTTCTCTCCTGGTTCTGTTCACTACATTGCATAAATGCACCCAAGTCTTTCCATAAACATTTCCAAAACCATTCTCTTCATCATTTCTTACAACAAAAGTCTTCCATCACATTTATATAACATAGGTTTTTCATCTATTCACTAATTGATGCATACCCTCAGTTTCCAATTCTTTGTCACAACAGAAGGAGCTATAAATATTTTTGTACATCTTTAGAGTATTTTTTTTTGCTTTCTTTTGTTTTGCTTAGGAATAAGTCCCCCTTAATTTATTCTCCTTCTAATTCTCCCTCTCCCTTCTCTCCTTTCTATCCTATTTCTCTGTTAAGCTAAATATATTCCTACTTTGATACTTTTTTTCCAAAATAACAAGCTGTCCCTTAGTTCTTATTATTATTGAAACCAAGCCTTCAAGAACTATTAAAACATATACTTCTAAAGAATGTTGTGATGTCATATGATCCATTCTCTTGTGTTTGTACAGTACTGTCTCTAAATCATGGCAAAATAGATAGTTTTGCATCTCTTTCTTTAAATTGATTATCAAACTTAAATGACATTTATTTTCTAAAGCCATCTCAGATAGCCTGGATATTTTCTTAATGTCTGTCTTGATCAAGCTACAATAAAATGGAGATCTCCTTACAAATATATCTTCTTTTACAACAATTTTTCATGATTAACAATGCCTTTGCTAACACAAAATTCTCTCTTTCTTACATTTGCACTGATTTCCTTTAGCCCTCCATAATTTTTCCTATATCTTTTGGTTCAAATTATAATTATTTAGTTGGGTTCTTAACAATCTCTGTTAAATCATTTGTATCCTTTCCCTTGTTCAACCTAACCCTGCCTTAGCAATTGGAGATTTTCTAGGTATTATAAAATGGACTCAGGGCCATCTAGAGGCAAAATGGAGAATCAAGAAAATTTTCTCTATAGCAGCTTTTTGATGCCCTTAAAAGGTCCCAAATCTTCTGAACTGGTGTCTTTCCTCTCTCCGGGTACTTATCCTGGGTCCCATAACTGCAGGATCTCACTTGTTAATTGATATAGTTATTCTTTTTGGGGGGAAAAGGTACATAAACACTTCCCTTAGGTTATTTTATTAGATAATTCAATAAGACCAGAAGAATTCAGAAATTGAAAACTGTGTTAATGGTGGAAAATGAGTAACATCTAAGAGTATATATTCGAACAACTGTCCATAGGCAGAGAGCTATTACTATTTACAAGATGAAAATCATACCTGGCTCATGTAATAGGAACATGCAAGTACTTCTTTATGACAACTTTCCCTGACTGGCTACAGATATATAGCCTTCCCTTCCAAATTCTGACCCCATATCACCTCTCTCTAAAGACCTAGTAATAAGCTTAGCTCTTTAGTTGGATTTATTTTCATACTGCACTGTGAAGGTTTTCCCCAAAGTAGCTATAACTCTGCCTTCTCACTCTGCCTTTAATTGGATTCCATTCTCCTTTGTGAATCTCTGTCCTGTTATCTGTACATTGTGTTCAAAATTAGCCTTTCTAGGGGGAATAAAGTCTTTTGTGTTCTTGAAAGAGTGGATGATCCATGGGAGACATCCATGAATGTTGGATAGTGTGGGACTTGAATTCTGCCTCAGACCCCTCATTAGATGAATGATGTAGGCAAGTTATTTAAGTTTTCAGAGCCTCCATTTTCTCCTCTCTGAAATGAAGGTATTGACCTAAATTTTCAAGATTCCTTCTAGCTAGGCATCCATGATCTCATGATCCTGTGACTTTCCATATAGGGATGTTTGTCTATGGATGGCTGCAATATAAAATATAGAGGAAGGTAAGAGCTTTTAAATTAGGCAATGTCATTTAGTGGAAGAATTTTAAATCATGCCAGAAAGAACTGCAAACCCAGTGATTCAACAGTAGGATACAGAGACCAAAAGAACTAAAGTCATCTCTGGCTACCACTAGGAGAAGACCAGTGGCAAAAACACAGGATGGGACAGCTCTGCTGTAGTGTTCTCAAGCCACCATGATTACGATGTTCAGTTCTGATACCACAGTTTGAAGAAAAATATATAATAAACTATAGAGTCAGATAAAAAAATAAAAAGTATTAATAAGCACATGAGAAAGTGTTCTAAATCTCTAATAATTAAAGAAATGCAAATCAAAACAACTCTGAGGTACCACCTTACACCTAGCAGATTGGATAAAATGATAGCAGGTGAGAGTAATGAATGCTGGAGGGGATGTGGCAAAATTAGGACGTTAATGCACTGCTGGTGGAGTTGTGAACTGATCCAACCATTCTGGATGGCAATTTGGAACTATGCCCAAAGAGCGATAAAAGAATGCCTGCCCTTTGATCCAGCCATACCATTGCTGGGATTGTATCCCAAAGAGATCACAGATAAACAGGCTTGCACAAAAATATTTATAGCTGCGCTCTTTGTGGTGGCAAAAAACTGGGAAGCAAGAATATGTCCTTCAATTGGGGAATGGCTGAACAAATTGTGGTATATGTTGGTGATGGAATACTATTGTGCTAAAAGGAATAATAAACTGGAGGAGTTCCAGGCGAACTGGAAAGACCTCCAGGAATTGATGCAGAGTGAAAAGAGCAGAGCCAGAAGAACATTGTACACAGAGACTGATACACTGTGGTAAAATCGAATGTAATGGGCTTCTGTACCAGCAGCAATGCAATGACCCAGGACAATTCTGAGGGATTTATGGAAAGGAATACAACCCACATTCAGAGGAAGAACTACAGGAGTAGAAACACAGAAGAAAAACAACTGCTTGGACACTTGGGTTGATGAGGACATGATTGGGGATGTAGACCTGAAAAGACCACACCCATGTGACTATCAATAATGTGTAAATAAGTCTTGACTGACCACACATAATAAAACCAGTGGAAATGCGAAAAAATGCAAACACTATATGTTTTATATATACATATATATTACCCATAAAGTATGTGTATATATACATAGACATATATACACTAAATATTTATATTCATACAGACTTTATATACATACACATATACATATGCATATTTAAAGTTCCCAGACTCTTGGCAAGAACTCTATATATAGGAAATTCATGGTCCTATTCAATCATCGTCCAAGATCCCTACATATTATAAGATTCTATGACTACTACCCAATCTACTTCATGTATTCTTATCGATATTCTTTTTACCCAACAGTAATTTTCCTTTTCCTTTTATAGTTCAGGGAAACTAGATCCCTTACACATGAGAATCATAACTTCTCCTTTTCTTAATAAATGCCATTCTTAAGCTGCAGTTGAAACAAAAATTTCTTTCAAGATGGTTAAATATCTAATCATGGATCAATACAAATTTATCTAAGGTGATCTTCAGGTTTTCATTCATACATATCTTTGCAGTTTGGTGAAACCTTCCAGAATCTGGGCTTCTCTGGCAAAACTTTTAAAAAGCTGGGCTCACTTCTATGCAGTGAATGGACATTGGAGCAGAACTTTAGAGAAAATGTTGCTCTATACCACACAGAAATATAATAGAGAAGATGATGTTAGTAGAGTGATTTGAATTTAAGCACAAAGAATAGTGGAATATCACAAATACTTGAAATAGTTTTGATTAGTCATTGATTTTTAGAAAGTCCCCAATAAAAGTGGAATGTGAGGAATTCCATATGTTGAAATGGAATAATGTTGCTAAAGCTGAGTTCAGAAATGCTATCTTCTGTCAATGGCTTTTCACAACTTACTCAGCTTCTTGGAAACCCTTGGAAATCCACTCAAACAATGTGTTTAACAGAAAGCAACCTATTTAAAATATAAACATAGAATAAAAAAAGATATTTTATATGTAGTATATAACTATTGGATATGCTTTAATATGAGGCATTTGGAATGCTTCTCCATTTCATAAAATAAAGTCTCTCATAGGGAGGCAATTGATTATGCCTGATAGTGGAGAAAGAATAACAGAACCTGATTTAAGCAGAATTTTGACAAAAAGGGAAAATATCATTTAAAAAAAATTCCTGATATTCCATTTTCTCAGAGATTTATGGGAAACTGAAGAAATATGCATCCTTAACTCCATCTAGAAACTGCATCATTACTTAGCAGTCATCTAAAGAAAATGCATTATGGGGGCAGCTGGGTAGCTCAGTGGATTGAGAGCCAGGCCTAGAGACAGGAGGTCCTAGGTTCAAATCCGGCCTCAGACACTTCCCAGCTGTGTGACCCTGGGCAAGTCACTTGACCACCATTGCCTACCCTTAGCAATCTTCCACCTATAAGTCAATATACAGAAGTTAAGGGTTTTAAAAAAAAATTAAAGAAATGCATTATGTAGTTAATAAAAATGTT
>NW_025386746.1:0-4863 GCF_016433145.1 Gracilinanus agilis
TGTCTCGATTCCACGTACCTTCCACGCTGTGCCCTGTTGTGGGGTTCCTCCGTTCGTCTGGACTTGTTTTTATGTCCCCTTGAGGAGTTTTGTGTGTTTCGGTCAGGAGAGGTTAAGAGCTGCTTCTTACTCTGCCGCCATCTTAACCCGGAAGCCTTGGTTTTCATTTTTTATGTTAAAACTATGTTCTACTCATCTCAGGGTGGGATATCACTGTCCCAATTTTTAGGCTTTTTTTCCTGCTGCTATTTTTAGAGTGAGTTCTGGAGACCTCTAAGTTTTTGCTTCCAAGGTGGTATGACTTTTATTAAATTATACATATTTTTCTAACATTTAAGCAAAATTTCAATAAAGTCCAAATGTAAAGATAAATACAGAGATATATGTTGTTCACACACAAATGTCATCATGTCTTTTCTAGCCAGGTACACGAATCTCATTTGCTTTCTGGAAATTGCTGAAACCTTTAGGGGTTCTCACTATTTAACCAGAACTACCATTTTTTTTCCACTGACACTTTCTAATCATCCAGAATTTAACATAACAGCGTATTACTATAAATAGGCATTTACTTTATATTGAATCCAAGATGTGGAATAAGTTATAAGATTCAAGCTGTAGACTCTCAGCATCCATTCACTACTCAAACTACAGCTTCACAAATTTGGGGAATGTAGATTGTATGAATACTGAAAATTCCAAATCTCATTCCAGCTTATTGTAATCAGCACATTTTAGTATGCAAGGAATAAAATTTTTATGAGTCTTTTCTTTTGACACTGTTATAGCTAGAGTATGAGTAAACCACAGCATGATGGGAGAGGATGAACCTATATTAGCAACTTGCTCAGTTTGGATTCTAAGATCCTTGATATCTCAAAGGCATTACATCCTAGCACCAGTTCTAGGCTTGCAACTGTGGCTTACAACTGTCTTCTCAGTCTAGGAACTATATCTGAGAAGGTCCTCTGCTGTTGCTTTCCAGCATCAATGTGTATGCTTACTTTGCTTGACTATACTTATTTGTTGTAAAAGGAGGCTATTATTTAGGTGGGAAAATTTGAGGCAAGAATTGGGGCGTGAGCAGGTGATAGATATCAAAAAAGAAAGAAAAAAGCATCAACAACGCATATTTTAAAACCCAACACAGAGTGCAAAGAAGTTCAGAAGAGGACATCAATAGGTTTGTGTGAATTAAATATCTGGGGAACTTCTGAATCAGTCCAATCCTGGAAGGACTCACCATAGGAGTCCTAGAGTTACATGTCTGACAGCCCGACAACCTGACAGCAGCCAGGAGGCATGGCACGTGAAGGCCATTGGCCAATCAAAGGATCGGGGTGGTGGCGTGGTGGGAGGGTAAAGTTTGGACAAGGTTTGAAAAGCCAATTCAGGAAGCTTGATGGCTTCTTTGGACTTTTGACTCTGGACCCTCTCTCTGATTTGCCTCTTTCTCTGAGCCCTCATGGTGGCTCTTATCTTGCTTTCAATCTCTGGCAAACTGTGGCAGGGAGGAGACTGAGTTGGGCTGAAATCTGTGGCCAAATATTACTTATAGTTAGAAAGGCTGGAAACCTTGTTTCTCTCTTTCTCTTTACTAATAAATACTTATGAATTTATTATAAAGTCTCTAAGATGAATTTTTATTAATAACAGATTGGTACTATAATGTTAAAATTTAATTTGTACTTTAAAAACTATAATAGATTCATATTTTATATATGATTCTCTTTCTGTTCTTTTCATATGAAAGCTCAGGTTTGATGTATGTCAAGTAAATTAAAAAATGATATTAAAGGAAATTGTAAATATTTGTTAAATTGAATATCATTAATCACCTCTAATTCACTGAAAAGCAATGGCTTGGGAGAGAACAGAAATGCCTTAAGGCAGGGATTACCTTGTCACCAGTCTTTATCTTCCTCTGCCAGAAATATCTGATAGAATGTACTGCTTAAATTCAACACTGCAAAACTAGTTACCTGGCAAATAGATAGACTAAGGCATCTTGAACTTGTGGCATGATGTACCAAGCTACCAAAGTTATTTAAAGTCCAATAGTCTACATCAGTGGGGTCAAACTCAAATAGAAACAGATCCTTGTGGGCTGCATATTGACTTTAAAAACACAAATTAAACATTATCTAAGATTTTAATTTTGTTAAATATTTCTCCATCACATTTTAATCTAGTTTAAGCCATACTTGTCCAGCAATAAGTTTGGCACCTATAGTTTACACAAATCTGGATCCTCCCACTTTATAGGGCAAGTCATATGGACCAGTAGAATTCAGTGATGATGCAATTGACTAACTGATTTTTCAGGTGGTTCCAAATATCTTCAGTCTCCAAGAAGGGAATTTTCTGAATAGAGAAAAAAGCAGGTAGTTATCTGTGTCCCATCTAGCAACCAAGCTTGGGGGTTGACTCCATCTAGGAGATAAGATTTAAAATGGTTGGGATGAAAATGAATTAGCTCTCAAAGAGTGCTCAAACTTTGATAAAGGAAAGAGACAGAGGAGATGAAGGACAAAAGGCAATATGGTAATCAGGGAAGACAGAGTGTCACTCCAAAGTTTTTCTTGGCTTTGAACCCTACTGCTCCAGTAACCATGAACAGTCTGAAGGAAGTGATCAGGATCCTGTATAGTCCAAATAATGAATACCATGCCAGGAGGCAGTAAGAAGGAAGATCTGTTTTGTGACCATTATATAAACAAAAAAATCTATGGTATCGGTAATTTACTTCCTCCTCTCCCTCTTAATAACTAGACTGTGACCTTTCTTTAGGATATGAGCAGATCAGTGAACTTTTTGCTTTTGTGAATAGCATTTTATTGTGTGAACTCCTTTATTTATTCCTGGAAAGAGGAAGCAACTGGTGGGACTAAATAACAGAACTGTCTTTCTTAAAACCTAACCCCACCCTTTCAACTATGGACCTAATCATACTGTTCCAGAAAAATGTGGTACTAGAAGATAAGAAAGTCATCAGGTGTCTTAAGAACCTTTGAAATCCAACTTCTTACCCTTGACTCCCTCTGGTTTTTAGCAAGGTATATTTATTGTTCAGGTTGAGTGTGAAATTTAACATTGCTTTTGTTCTTTTTATTAATAAAGTCAAGTTATGAGTTAACCTGGTGTTTCCTTTTTTTAAAATCAGCAAACACTAGATATAACCACAAAGCAAATTCATGGTTTTATGTCCATTTTCTTTCCTTCTCTTTCTGGTGTATTTTTCTCCTATTCTCTTCTCATTTATGCATGTTGTATTAGTTCCTCCATGGTGTTCCTTGCTTGGAGTATTTGTTACTGGAATAACATCATGCTGCCAGATATATCCCCTCTATACACTATACCAATGTTAATTTTTAATGTCTAAAAAAAAGTTTAATTTTTAAGTTAGCTTTACAGATCTCAAATAATAAAAATTATTCATTGATTAAGATTTGTGTGTCATGTCTTAAGAAGTATTTCAATGTAATAATAAACCATGGTTTCAGAGAACTGGAGATAAATCAGGCCACCCTCTTCCTGTGAGAGAGATGATGGAGTTAAAATCCAAATGAGACATGCATATTTGGACATGGCCAATGTGGGAATTTTGCTAGACTATGTATAGTGTCAAGATTTGGGGTGTGCATATTTTTAAATGTTATATTGGAAGGGCAATAGAAGGAGAAAATAAAAATTTCTGAAGTATTTTTTTCATTCTTTTGATAGAATTTTATTGTTTACTGATGTCTCATAGAGTCATTAATAACTTCTACTTCCTCAATTCTAATTTTTAGAATTGCTTTCATCAGTGATTTTTGTTCCTCTATTTTTTAAAACATTTTTTAATATTCATTTTTAACATGTTTACATGCTTCATGCCCCTACTTTTCCCTTCACCCCCCCCCCCCCCGCTCTCCCCCCAACAATGGCCGACGCGCATTTCCACTGGTTGTAATATGTGTCATCAATCAAGACCTATTTCCAAATTGTTGATAGTTGGATTGGTGTGGTAGTTTCGAGTCCACATCCCCAATCATGTCCACCCCAACCCATGCGTTCAAGCAATTGTTTATCTTCTATGTTTCCTCTCCTGCAGTCCTTCCTCTGAATGTGGGTAGCATTCTTTACCATAAATCCCTCAGAGCTGTCTTGTGTCCTTGCATTGCTGCTGGTACAGAAGTCCATTACATTCGATTTTACCACAGTATATCAGTCTCTGTGTACAGTGTTCTTCTGGCTCTGCTCCTTTCACTCTGCATCAGTTCTTGGAGGTCTTTCCAGTTCACCTGGAACTCCTCCAGTTTATTATTCCTTTTAGCACAATAGTATTCCATCACCAGCATATACTACAATTTGTTCAGCCATTCCCCAATTGAAGGACATACCCTCATTTTCCAGTTCTTTGCCACCACAAAAAGTGCAGCTATAAATATTTTCGTACAAGTCTGTTTATGATATCTTTGGGGTACAAACCCAACAATGGTATGGCTGGATCAAAGAGCAGGCATTCTTTTATAGCCCTTTGAGCATAGTTCCAAATTGCCAGCCAGAATGCTTGGATCAGTTCACAACTCCACCAGCAATGCATTAATGTCCCAATTTTGCCACATCCCCTCCAGCATTCATTATTCTCCCCTTCTTTCATTTTAGCCAATCTGCTAGGTGTGAGGGGATACCTCAGAGTTGTTTTGATTTGCATTTCTCTAATTATTAGAGATTTGGAACACTTTCTCATGTGCTTATTGATACTTTTGATTTCTTTACCTGAAAATTGCCTATTCATTTCGCTTGCCCATTTTTCAATTGGGGAGTGGCTTGATTTTTTATACAATTGATTTAACTCCTTGTATATTTGAGTAATTAGAC
>NW_025386747.1:0-5061 GCF_016433145.1 Gracilinanus agilis
GGTGAAGGGGAAAGTAAGAGCATGAATTATGTAACCATGTTAACTTTTCTAAAAAATAAATATTAATAAATGTTAAAAAAAAAGAACTGGAGAAAATTGAAGCTAGTTTAACTTTATTCAGGTAGCACATTGGAATAGTCCATATTATTCATTTTGGCATAGAAAACTTTACATACTTTTTAAACAATCTTTCTTTTCATCATTACATCCCATTTTCACCTATCCTGGATGTTCCAGGTAAAATGGCTCATTGGCCATTCCTATGTCCTTAATTCAAATGCAATATCTAATGTCTGAAATAACTTGTCCTTGAATCATATATTTCTCCTTTTCGAACTTTCAATTTTTATAGTCTCAGTTGAGATGCCTTCTTTCCAAAGAAGTCTTCCTTGATGTCACCTCTTTTTAATGATTTCTTTCTCTTCAGATGTAATAACATTTCCTACTTCTCTTATGCATGGTAACCTACAATAAGAGTTATTAATCTGTAGGAATCTGTGAATTTGGATGGGAAAAATGAAAGCTCTGAAAAGCCTCACCTGCAATACTTCTTTCCTAATCTTCCTTAATGATAATACCTTCACTCTAAAATAATCTCTAATTTAATAATATCTACCATTTATATAGCACTTTAAGATTTTCAAGGGTACATAGTGTAACATGAATAATCTTAAGTAGGATGGTCTGCCTCACAGAACTCCAAAGTACCCCCAGAACTCCAGGAGAGGGGGCAGTTGGGGCAGTTAAGAATGTGGTTATACGTATAAAAGCAGGACACCCAGCTTGACTAAATCACTCTTTGGGAGGACAGAGGGAGCTGGGTGGCTGAACTGGGTGTCTAGGAGGGGTAGGATTACTTCCCAGTAGCATAGTTTATCTCTAACCCAGAGAGCAGGGCTGATCATTGCTATATACTCCATACAAACTCTATTCAGACTGTTTCCCTAAGCACTGTAACAAAACCTTGCATGCAGTGACCTAGCCAACCCTAAACCACTACAGATCTACAATCAAGACCATCAGTACAATCTTGGACTTATTATTTCATTTTATGAAAAAGTTAAGATTGTGAGGGAGATTAGGGAGAAATAGTTTTATTCAGAGGCTTTCCCCTCTGGGGGATAGCTATCCTGATAGCACCTTGAAGATCTTAGATAGATTTTACCTCACCCTCAAACGTAGACCTTTTCGTCCTTCCCAGTTTCCCTGAATTAATAAATCCTTCTTCTTGTTAAGAGTGTGTGAATGAGGTGTTGTGTTTCAGGCTATAAAACCATGGTTCATATATTACCTAGGCCAAATCTCCATCTTGGCAGATCCTGAGAGTAGTTGAGATTCAGGGATCAAGAAAATTCCTTGAAGACATCCTGAGCACTTTACCTATCTTGGGCTTAGGGAATAAGCCTCAGACAGTGGAAGTTGCCAATTTTTGTGAGATATTTCTCTTTTTGCCAGTCAATTTAGCCCTGTGAAAGCTAAGTCTGATAGCCACCATTTCTGGACAGAGAGGGATTCTGTTAATAGCAGTTGCCAGAGGCTTCACCTACCAAGGGAGGGGGAGGAGAAGAATTCCATCCACTCATTCCCCTCCCTCTTGCTAGAGGCTTTGCAGCCAGGGGTTTGGGAGCCAGCTGAGACATCATTGCTAACTGGTCCCATTTTTACAATAGGGTCATAGATTTAGAGCAGAAAGGAACCTTGTGCCTGGTCTAACCACCTCATTTTACTCACTCTGAAACTGAGTTTTGGAGAACTTCATTTCCTTATCTCTTCCCAGAGCTGTTTGGTTAATTATAATCACCTAGGGTTTTGTTTCTTTTATTATTCTTTCAGTGTATATAGTTGAACTTGTTGCTTATATTCTCTTTTGACTTTGGAGGGCTTTTTAATAAGGGCAAAAGAAGAAAAAAATTTACGCACCAGGATTCTTTTCCCTAAAATAAGCAGAATTAATTTCTTCTCAGATATAATTGAATTTCTCCTAAGGGGGAATGATGTCTGAGGAACTGAGACAGTTCTAAGTCCAGCTGTGTAACAGGTGAAGCAAAAATGTTTTCTAAGAAATGCCCTTTAAGCTTTACTTAGGGTGAGGTATTTGGTGAGCCTTGGTTACCGATGCCATCTTTGGACAGAGAAATTCTACAGTTTAAGAAAGTTAAAGCAGGAATGCATCTTAGAGGCCATCTAGTCCAATCTCCATATTTTACAGATAAGCAAGCAATATCTCCTCCAAGGTCAAACAAGGTAGTAAGGGGAGACCAATAATTTGAAGCTAGTCTATGAGTTGTGTCTGAAGCCTGATACCGTTTCCATGATCCTCCTAGTCTTCTCAAATGAAAAATAGAATAATGAAGGGTCTATCTCATGTTTATTTGTGGGTGAAGATGGGGAGGGAAGGTAGTTTTCTTTTCTCTCATATCTTCAAAGGGAAGGGGAACAGGATTGTGATCTATCTGTTTGTATAGCAGTCACAGAAGCCTTTCCTCAAATACCTCAGCCAGAAAAGAGTTCCTGAAAAACCAAAGTAAATCTGAAGGAAATTAGGGCAGTATTTTTCAGGCTGCCTTCCTAAGAGAGATGAAGAGCTCCCGGATAGTTCAGTAAACCCAAGGAAAATGAAATTGGGAAAAGAGAGAGAATATTTTCCTTTTTTCTTTCTCCCTCCCTTCTCTAGCTTTATTTATTTATATTTATTATAATCTTTTTCCCAGTGGGTTTTCCTGTTTCTTGCATCCTGGGGTGGGGGTGGGGATAGAGGGTCAGAGGGTAAGATGGAAGAGGCCTTCTTTTTTCACCAAAGGGAATAAAGATATAGTCACTGAAGCTGAACCAAGATACATTGTAATAGAGAATCATTTCCCCAAAAACTCTTCATTCATTATTTGTGATCCTAGCACTAGAACTTATAGATGAAGAAAAGTAAGGTCCATGGGGGTTAAATGACTTGCCCGAAGTCACACAGGTATTAAATTGGAAATGGAACTGATTTCTCCTGATTCTAGGACTGATGGCTCCCCTCCACTCACACTATGCCATCTTAACACTAAGTACCTGCTCTATGCAGAGCAAATTGCTAGGGAGCTGGGGCAAATACAAAGATTGCTAAATAAGGCAGGGTCTTTGCCTTTCTGATGTTTACAGCCTGGTAAGGGAGTCTTATCGATTCAGAAACTGAACAAATTTATTTAAAAAAACTTCTCTGTTGAGAGTCTTCTTTACATGTCTAATCTTCATGTAGAGGTGACTAGATTCTCAAAGGTCATTCCCAATGGATCATAATTTCTCATAGGATTTAACAAGATGGCAGAGGTCTTGCCAGGACCAACATAGCTAAAATTCAGGAGGTTTATATAGTCCTGGAGTCAGAAAGATGTGAGTTCAAATGTGGCCTCAGACATTTATAATGTCTTTGACCCTGGTCAAGTCAACCCCATTTGCTGAAGTTTCCTCATCTGTAAAATGAACTGGAGAAGGAAATGGCAAACTGTACCAGTGTCTTTGCCAAGAAAACATCATTTGGGGTCATGAAGAATCCAACATGATTCATACATCTGAACAACAACTACAACACATATGTATATAAAAGGCAGACTTGGTTCTCATGAAGTTTCCTTCCTTCCTTCCTCCTTCCTTCCTTCCTTCCTTCCTTTCTTCCTTCCTTCCTTCCTTCCTTCCTTCCTTCCTTCCTTCCTTCCTTCCCTCCCTCACACAAATCTGCAATACTCTACAAACATTCTTAGTAGAAAGCAGGAAAGCAGCCCAACATAAGTATAAAATAATTTGTGAGATTGAAGGTAAAAAACAAGGTTAAAGATAGTTTTCTTAAATACTAGGTGATGTTTGATGTGGGCCTTGTCCAAAGGTGGGCATGATACGGAATGAATTCAAAGGAAAGTCATGAACATGGTATCAGAGAGTGCTAGATTTGTGCCAGGGTAGCCAATCACTGAGCTTGGCTGGAATATATTCCATCCTATTTCAATCACTTGTGGCTAGGTGGGGATGACAGGAGCTTCCTAGATGACACTCCCACACCTCTATTGTTTAGTACTTCTCTGCCTCACAAAACTCACCTTTGCAAAGGTCAGAAGAATACTGAAACTATAGAAATGGAATAATGGAGCTCTCGTCTGTTTTTCACCGAATGCTCAATTAACCCCAGCTTCCTTGTGCAATGGATGGACATCATTTTGATGAAGTTTCCCAATAAGGCTCCTACACAAGCTTATGGTAGAGGTCATTTTTAAAATGAAGCCTCTCTTTCTATCATCCCTAAATAGTTTTGCAGCTTTTGCACATGTGTTTGTGGTCTTTACAGAGTTTTACAGATAAATTAGTGGACCATCTGCAAGGCACAAGCACTTGCATCATTAAATTAAATTAGAGCAGAACTAATTTTTTTCTTGGGATATTATAGGGGCCCTTGTGAATAATAATATCATTAGGTGCAACTGCAAAGTGCAATTTGATTTAACTTGTTATTGTAATAGAATACACATTCTTACTGTTGTTAAGTTGTACATGATGCCATTTAGGCATAGTAGAATGATAGAATAGAAAAAGCACTGGCTCGGAAATCAGGAGAACTGGGTTTAAATGCCACCTCTGACTTAGGTTCAAACATCTCTAATTGGGTGGACCACAGACAAGTTACTTCATCTCTCTTGCCCTGTTTCCTCATCTGAAGTTGTTTTGGGTGATCTCTGTGGTTCATTCTAACTTTCAAAATATAATATTGTATTGGGGGCAGCTGGGTGGCTCAGTGGACTGAGAGTCAGGCCCAGAGATGGAAGGTCCTGGGTTCACATCTGACCTCAGACACTTCCTAGCTATGTGACCCTGGCCAAGTCACTTGACCCCTATTGCCTAGCCCTTAGCATTCTTCTGCCATGGAACCAATACATAGTATTGATTCCAAGACAGAAGGTAAGGGTTTAAAAATAAATAAATAAATACATTTAGTTATTTATATAATATTTTATTTATATATAATATTGTGATTCTCTGGACCTATGATTTACCCTTTGTTTGTCTAAAATGAGGATAATAATAGTTCTTACC
>NW_025386748.1:0-7480 GCF_016433145.1 Gracilinanus agilis
TGGGAAAAATTCCATAGCGGATTCTGCTATGGAATTTTTCCCACTGTTTATTATTTCTTTTCTAATCTTGGTTGTATTAATTTTGTTTGTGCAAAATCCTTTTTAATTTAGTTATTAAAACTTACATCTTTTGCAACTCATAGTTTTCTCTATTTCTTGTTTGGCCATCAATCCTTCCCTTCTTCACAGGTCTAGCAACTCTTATTCTTCCCTAATTTGTTTAATGGTATCATCCTTTATTTGTAAACCCTGCATACATATTGATTTTGTCTTGGTATATAGCATGAGCTGCTGGTTTTTTACATAGTTTCTGCTATAATGCTTTCTAGTTTTCTTATCAATTTTTGATTAATAGTGATTTCTTCTTCCAAAAGCTAGAATCATTGGGTCTGTCAAATACTAGGTTACCTTGGTCATACTAGTAGGGCATTTTGCCTTGATAATTTCTTGAAAAATGTCTAGGTTCATTTTTTTATCATGGCTTTCAGTTAGTCCAATAGCTCTTAAGTTATCTCTCTTGGATCTCTTTTTCCATCATGTCAGTTACTTTACAATGAGATATTTAGCATTTTCTTCTACTTTTTCGTTCTTTTAACTTGATATCTCATGGAATCATTGGGCTTGCACTTGATCAATTATAATTTCTAAGGAATTATTTTATTCAGCGAGCTTTTCAAATCTCCTTTTCCATTTGGCCAATTTTACTTTTTAAGAAGTTCTGTTTAGTGAATTTTTGTACATCTTTTCATGTGTCCAATTCTACTTTTTAAGAGGTTCTTCTCTTCAGTAGACTCTTGTGCCTCTTTTACCAATTAACTTTTATATTTTTAAAGTGCCAGCTATAGGGCTTGTTATCAGGGTCAGCATGGTTTAAATGAACAAAGGTGGGATCAGGCAGGCAATGTCATGAAAGTTCCATTTAATGCTACAATTTTATAGAGATAATTCAGTCAAGTCACTGAGTCATTACATCATCTCAGGAGGTGTTTCTTTCCCAAAGAATATTATTTATGAAAATGCAGTACCAGTAACCTGAAACATTCCATGAGGTCTCCGGGCTTAAACATGTCCCTAAGCCTCCAGGAGTCTAAACATTTCTATAGGCCATGAGTTCATTCCCAGATAGCCACCTGCTGCTTACATTAATCTTTAGCAGAACACAGAGGCATTTCTGTGAGAATTGTTCTTGGCTCTTTTCTCCCTAGGTCATTTTGGTCCTAACATTAAAGTATTATTTTATTAAATTTTTTGTGCCTCCCTTACCAAACTTCCAACTGTTTATTCATGAATCTCCTGCATCTCTCTCATTTCCTTTCCCATTTTTTCTCCACCTCTCTCATTTTAAAAATCTCCTATGAGGTCCTCTAGGTATTTTGGAGGGGATTGAGACCAATTCACATTTTCCTTTGAGACTTTGGAAGCAATAATATTGATTTTGTTGTCGTCTTAGTTTATGCTTTGTCCTTCCCTGTCCCTGAAATAGCTTTCTATATTATTTATTTTTATGCTGTTTGCTCATTTCCCCAAGTCTCTCCTAATTATGTATATATATACACACACACATATATATATATGTATATATATGTAATGTATATACATATATATATGTATATATATAATGTATATTTATATACTTTTCTGTGTCTACAAGTGCTGGTATCCTAGTGTTCTTCTTTGTCCTGGTACCACAGCATGGGCCTGAGACTCAGGAGTGCAACCTAGATCCTTTCATTGGTAATGCAATATTGTCCTATATCAAGAGACAGCAAAGACACCTTTGTAATCTTCTTCTGACCAGTTGTCCATCCCCCTCCTCACCATCTGTGGTATAAGTTCTCTGATGCTATTGCTGCTGACTCAGACACACCCCAAGGCCTGTGCAGGAAGCCAAGGCAAGGCCTGCTTTGTTGATGATCTATACTGCACTTCCACCTCAGTGCAACAGAATTTTCCAATAATCCTTCAACTTGTCTTGTCTGGAAAATTATCCTATTGTGGGTTCCTTCTCTAGAACTTGCCCTAAGGAACCACATTGAAGTTGTCTGGAGGATAATCTCTGAGACATCAGGAAGGTCCCTGGTCCTTCTTTGCCATCTTGGTTATGCACCAAAAATTTTTCTTATACTCTAACTTTCTCCATAAAACCTTTGCTGAAACCCCTCCCCACCCTGCTCAGTCATCAGAGTGCTATGTCTCTTCCTATTACTTTGCTTTATCTATTATTCTTACAAATCATTTTCTCTCTAGTAGAATGTAAACTCTTTCAAAGTAGGGACTATTTCATTTTTTACTTTGTTTCCCCAGCATTTTGTATAATACCTTGTATACAGTAGGTACTTCATAAATATTTGTTGAATTCAACTGAGTTGACATGAGTGAGGTCAAAGAGGTTTGGGAAGAAGAAAGCAATAGAAAGTAGTTACTGGTTTGGAGTTATATTTTTGAGCATCATTTAGTGTGCTATTAATGGAGTTCTATGACTTCTGTGATACACCAGAAATATTTGCCACCTACTTAAAAGTATCATTCTCTGTCCCACCAGCTCATCCCTACCTACCTCCCAAATGACAACTCCAGTGCCTCCAGATGGTTGTTCTAAGAATCGGTTCATTCTTCTCTATTTAATATATTGAACTTTAGTGTTGATCATAGCACAGCATTGTATGCTTTAAGTATATATGTACAGTGCTTTTAAATGTACCATTTTTTTGATTGTGTGACAAATTATATGTGGGCCCTCAAAGGACCTAGTAGAATTGCTTCACACCACCTGTCAGAAGCATAACCATACACATGTTCCACTTTTGTTTTTATGATTTTCTAATTACCTCCATATACACATTATAACTCTATTTATAACCACGACTATGTGGCAAGGTTGTTCACAAATTAAGCATTAGCTGATATTTGCTCATTTCTTTGGCCAATTGTATTAACACAGGAGCCAGGAATCATAATTAAAAGATTGAAAGGTGACTGATGCCAAATAGCTACAGAGATTTGGAAACCTGAGGAAAGTGAATGATTATAGTTTTCCATGAATGAGTGCAGTGTGTGTGCGTGCATATGTGCGTATGTTTTTGTGTATGTACATCTTTGTCCACACCCAGATTTCATGAATTTCTGTCCAAGGCCAATCTCTATTTATCCACAGCACTCCATAATATCAAAAAGCTAATAGTGAGGAACTTGACCATAGAAGAAAACCCCTTCATTTTTAGTTTATCTGCTTAAATTACTTATTTATATAAATAAAAAGACTAAGAGAGATGCTTTTAAGGTGTTATCTAAATAATTTTAAACTGGTTTCTAGCCTCCATTTATTTCAATGATGTGACTTTAACAAGCTATTAGTAGGGATGAAGCTTTCTCACCTGATTCAAAAGCTTTAAAGGAATGTGTAATCAATGTCACTTTCAATTCAGGATGAAATCCTGACTAGCTTTAAAGATGCTGAACACTCAAGGAATACCTAAAAAAGCCCAAGAAGTTCTGCTTAGATGAATAGAAGTGGATTATATGTTAATGTGGAGAGATAATTGAGCTTTTCCTTTGCTTGTGTCCATCTTGGGCAGAAAAAGTAAAGATCTGTCTTAAAAAGTTAGTTAACTTATAGAATTACAAAACATTGAATACAAATTTTTATAGAAGTTTTTCATCATTTTAATTTTGGTCTCTCAAAATTTCAAACATTATTTATTATATTCTTTCAGAACTCTAGCACCTTGGGCTGAGGTCACATAATTTGGAACTAATCGAATCAAACATGGAACTTTCAGTTCTGAAAAATTGTTGCCTGAAACCCAACCTTGGAGGTCTTTTGTTCCTAAATCTGAATGGGTGGGATCTTCTTTTTGATGCAGTAATACCGCTATTAGGTTTATTTCCTGAAGTGATCAAGGAAAATGAGAAGAAACTACATGCACTAACATGTTTATAATAGCTTTTCATTGTTGTCATAGAAAAGAATTAAAAATTGAAAGGATGTTCATCTTTGAGGAATGACCTAGCAAGTTGTGGTATAAATTTGTAATAGAGTACTATTGTGCTATAAGAAATGACAAAAAATAGACATAAAAAGCCTGGAAAGGTTTATATGAAATGATGCAAAATGATGTAAGCAGACCCTGGAGGAGGTTGTTCATACTAATACCAATAATTTGTAATGATCAACTGATTGACATCTATTATCAAAATACAATGAATGATTCAGGACAACTGCAAGGGACTCATGACAAAAAAGACTATCTGCCATCATAGAGAGAAATGACAGAGTTTGAATGTAGATTTTCATTTTATTTCCTCCATGAAATTTTTCTCTAGTGTATGTAATATATGTTTTGTTTTGCAATATGATAATATGCACAAACTATATCATATTACCTGCCTTCTTGGGGATGGGGCTGATCGGGAGGAAAGGAGAGAAAAAAGAAGAATAAGACATAGATTTTGGACAGAGTTAATGTGAGAACCTGTTTCTCTTCAATATGTATATTTCTTATAATTTATTACATGTTTATAATAAATCACATGTATTATATATTACACTGTTATATGTTTCAAAATAAAAATAAATGGTAACAAAAAAAAAGAATTTGTCTTAAAACCATAATGTGATTTGCAAATCTTCTGGGCCCCTACTTTTAAGAAAATTGGCCTGGTTCCAGAATTGGTGGAGGGAATTTTTACATTTCCAGTGCTGATAGTAGCTGAGGAGGCAGAGAAGGCAGTGATACTATCCAAGCCACAAGATTCTTAAAGGCTGGTCAAAGTCAAAGCCTGGGATGCATGCCTCACTTTCAGAGTTACCTCAAAGTATACAGTAAGGGGGCTACATGAATGTGACTGTGTTTGGATTCTATGCTGTTGGGGGGGGGGTAAATGTGGAGGAGAAATGCTACAACCTAAGAGAATAAAATCCTAATCCCTTGTGAAAAAGAGTTAATGTTTTGCCTAGAAGAAGGGGAAGACAGGTGGGAAAGAGCAATGTACTTCAAATGTGTAGAACTGCAATTTAGTCCCAGCTCTTCCCTTAACTGAATTTTCATCTCAGGCAAATCCCTTGACTTCACTATATGTTTAAAAAAGAGGACTGGCTCCAGAGTCAGAGGACTTGGGTTTAAATATCCCCTCTGATATATTTACTACCTTGTGTGTGTCTTTGAGAAATTGAACCAAATGTCCCAATCCAGAGTTTCTTTTTTATAGGCAAGAACTACATAGGTTTTCAGTTCCCTTTTAGCTCTGGATCTATGATTTTATGAGTGCCCTCCATGGTACATGAACAAAGAATATTGCACCTTTTCTTTTCTTTTTTTTCCTTTTCTTTTCAATTTTAATTTTATTTAATTGATTAAGAAAAATTTTCTCTGGTTACATGATTCATGTTCTTTCTCTCCCCTCCTCTCACCCCTTTCCCATAGGCAATGCGAAATTGCACTGGGTTTTACATGTGTCATTGATCAAGACCTATTTCCATATTATTGATATTTGCATTAGGGTGATTGTTTAGAGTCCACATCCCCAGTCATATCCCCATCGACCCATGTGATCAAGCAATTGTTTTTCTTCTGTGTTTCTACTCCCACAGTTCTTTCTCTGGATGTGGATAGTGTTCTTTCTCATAAGTTCCTTCAGAAATGCCCTGAATCATTGCCTTGCTGCTAGTAGAGAAGTCCATTACTTTCAATTGTGCCACAGTGTATCTGTCTCTGTGTACAATGTTCTCCTGGTTCTGCTCCTTTCTGCATCAATTCCTGGAGGTCTTTCCAGTTCACATGGAATTCCTCCAGTTCATTATTCCTTTGAGCACAATAGTATTCCATCACCAACAGATACCACAATTTGTTCAGCCATTCCCCAAGGGCATCCCATCATTTTCCAATTTTTTTGCCACCACAAAGAGTGCAGCTATGAATATTTTTGAACAAGTCTTTTTCCTTATTATCTCTCTGGGGTATAAACATAGCAGTGGTATGGCTGGATCAAAGGGCAGATATTCTTTTAAAGCCCTTTGTGCATAGTTCCAAATCGCCATCTAGAATGGTTCATTCCTCCTCTTCTATTTTTTCTTGTAGCACATGTATTTTAATAAAGTGTAGTATTTGAAGACAGACATTTATCAGTGAAGAAATTGTATGTAATAGACTAATATGGAGGATACAAGATTTATCCATAAATTATAATTTAGTTTCAGAAAAGGACAAGATCACTTTAGAGTTGAAGAGGAATTTAAGGATCATGTGGTCTACCACCAAACACATGCTAGAATGAGCTGTTTTAGGTTTAATAGAACCAATGGTTAAATTTTCAGTAAGAGCATTTACTATTTGGGAATTGTCAAACACCACATATCAGGGTTTGATTTATTGTTTTATTGATTTTCAAGACAAACTAATGGAGAAAATATTATACTTATAATTATGTGCATGCACATTATTTATTTTTTATTTTTATTATTTTTTAAACCCATATCTTTCATCTTGAAATCAATACTGTGTATTGCTTCCAAGAAAGAAGAGTGGTGAGGGCTAGGCAATGGGGGTTAAGTGACTTGTCCAGTGTCACACAGCTGGGAATTGTCTGAGGCCAGATTTGAACCTAGGACCACTGGTCTCTAAGCCTAGCCCTCAGTCCACTGAGTTACACAGCTGCCACTACATGCACATGTTTAAAAAGGATAACTGGTTGAGAAAGAATTGTTGAAGTTCAGTGCAGATCAAAGCATATTATTTTTTATATTAGCTTATGGTTTTATTTTGGGGGCTTCACTTTTATAAGAGTATTTTCTTATGACAATGACCAATATGGAAGTATGTTTTGCATAATAATACAGGTGTAACCAAGATCAAATTGGTTATGATCTCTGAAAGGAAGGAATGGAGGGAAGGAGATGATTTAGATCTTATAATTTTGGAAAAGTATGTTAAAAATTATGTAATTGGGAAAACAAAATATCTTTGAATAAGAAAAAAAGGATAATTGGTTGTTAAATGTTTATCAGCCTATCTTTGGATTCTAATGACTTTGTTATTACAGATGCTAAAACCAAATCTCACTGAGGATAAGCAATTTAAGATTTTTTCCCTTCATATTATGTTTCTGATACTTTTGTTTATTTTCCTGATTTTAGTTGCTTTGGCATAATCATGGTTGAATCTGGAGAAATTTTTTTACATCATTCTCTGAAATGTTATTATCTTGTAGAATCAAATAACCAGATTTTAAATTTGTTCTCTTCAAGAACTGCATATGTGATTAGGTTTTTAAAAACTCCATCTTCTTTATGGAGTAAGGGCTGGAAGTGCCTAGCATGTTTAGAGAATTTTGTTCTCATATTTCAATTTGAAATCAGCATGTTCCGATTAGAGTTCCATCCCAATTCAAATTATTTTAGAGATTCAGCTTCAGTTTTTGAATGATGCTAGAATATTACTCTTGCAGAGTTGAAAAAGAAAACACTGATATATATATATATATA
>NW_025386749.1:0-5942 GCF_016433145.1 Gracilinanus agilis
AGGGAAGGAAGGAGGGAGAGAAAGGAGGAAGAGAAAGAAGGAGGGAGGGATGGAAGGAGGGAGGAAAGGAAAGAAGGAAGGAAGGAGAGAGGAAAGGAAGATGTTTAATATGAAAATGGGTTACTATGGGCTTGGCTTCAGAGTAGAGTTCTCTCAGGGAGTTAGATAGCTCAGACAAGAAGACCAATGGGGAAGCTAGTGGATTGATAGTTCAGTTCCCACTATTCTCAACCTTAAGTTTTGCTGTCCTGAAACCTCTGGCCTGCTGGGTGGTACAAGGGCAGCTAGATGGTGCAGTGGATAGAGTGCCAGGGCTAGAATCAGAAAGACTCATCTTCCTGAATTCAAATCCAGTCTTAAACATTTTTGTGTGACCCTGGGCAAGTCACTTACCCTGCTGGTCTCAGTTTCTTTATCTATAAAATGAGCTGGAGAAAGAAACGGCAAACCACTACAGTATCTTTGTCAAGAACACCCCAAATGGGGTCATGAAGAGTTAGACACTACTGAAATGACTAAAAGACAACAAAATTGCTTGTCTGTTTACTCATCTCTAGTGCATTTTGCCTCCAATTTTTCCCAGACTTGCCATTCTTTTTATGCCTGGCTACAATATCACAAGTAGTTTGTTCTTTCCAGGAGTGGTCCAATGAACTGCACAAAAGCTATGATTCTCTTCTGGGATAACATAATGAAAATTTGTTATGTAACATCCAGTTGCCAGTCAGGCATAAAGAGAGAATAGTAATATGAGGCTGTAGGCCAGTGGTTCCCAAACATTTTTGGCCTAATGCCCCTTTTCCAGAAAAAATATTACTTAGCCCCCTAGAAATTAATTTTTTAAAAATTTTAATAACAATTAATAGGAAAGATAAATGCACCTGTGGCCATCACCGCCTCCCCCTGATTGCTGCAGCACCCACCAGGGGGCGGTGGCGCCCACTATGGGAATCATAACATACCAGAATCACTACATAGAAGAGCAGCAAAAAGGATTCAAAGCTGAGCCTGGGCTCCACATGCCAGACTTGATCGGCAAGTATTACATAAGGAACACTGGACCTGAAGTCAAACAATCTGGGCTCCTGGACTGAAAAGTCCTGGTCATAGTTCTAGCTTTGCCTCTTGTGACACAGGCATCCTTTGACAAGTCATTCAATGGCAGGTAAGTGGACAGGTTTCTCTGACCCTCTGTATTCTCCATGAAATGAGGAGGCCCATCTTTCAGGGTTATTATGAGGGAAATATTTTTGTCATCTGTGAAACTCTACGTAGATATTGTCATTGGGCTCTCTTCTTTGTCTGAGATTCATTGATCACAGAACCTCATTAGATTTTCTCATAGCTAAAATTTTCCCATGTTGAATTCAATTTTATAACTAAAATTTTGGTTGGGTTTGGAAATTTGGTCCTTAAGAATTTGAATAGATGGAAACCAACACACATCCACCACAGACTGTTGGACAAGTGACAGCTTCTCAGTGTCTTCAGGCAAGTAACTCTCCAAGGTAACAGGGTAGCTGTGGAGCTGCTTTTACTGGGAGGGGGAGGTCATTTCCACACTGAGAGTTCTCAATGATAACAATCACATATTTAGAATAATCTCCCCCCCCAAATATTTTTTTTTGATTGAATTTACTGAATGAATCAGAGGACCATACGTTTAGACCTGGAAGGGACCTTAGAAAGCTGGCTTTCTTTTTATATGTATCCCTATCATTTGTCTAGTGCCTGACATATAAGAAGTGATTAACAAATTCATTCTGCCATTATTTATCATATCTTTCACAAATCTATCATTCATTCATCTAGTTACCCAGGAGTTCTTAAATATTTTTTTTTCATATCATGGACCTCATTGTCAATTTGATGAAGACTATGGACCCTTTCTCAGAATAAATTTTTAGTGCAGAAAATAAATAGGAATGGAGAAGGGAATAAACATTTATGTGCCTGCTATGTGCCAGGCACTGATCTAAGCACTTTTTAAATATTATCTCACTTGATTCTCTTTACAACTCTAGGAGGGAAGTATAATTATAATATCCATGTCATATCTAAGGAAACTGAGGCAAGCAGAGGCTAAGTGACTTGCTTAGGGTCACTCAACTAATTGTCTGAGGTCATATTTGCTCCATTGTACCATTTAGGATTATGTAGAAAAACAATTATACAATTGTCAAAATATTATATATATATGTATATGTATATATATTTTAAGTTCATGGACTAGGGCAGTTAGGCAGCTCAGTGGATAGAGAGTCAGATCTGGAGATGGGAGGTCCTAATTTCTATTTGACCCTGGGCAAGTCAATTAATCCTCATTGCCTAGCCCTTCCCATTCTTCTACCTTGGAACCAATATTTAGTATTGATTCTAAAATGGGAAATAAGGATTTAAAAAAAGTTCATGGATCCCAGGATAAGAATTACCCAGTTTAAGCTCATTTTACACATGAGGAAATTGAGGCCACACCAGGTTCTGGGATACTAACATTACCATTCTTTCCACCATACCTGATGGATTCTTTGTAAGTTTTTCAATAACTCATTCAACTTTTTCAACAGGATTACAGCGGCATGAGATGATTTTCAATGCTAAATAAACAGCCTATTTTTTTCTGTGAATATCCTGTTTACTGTCATAGGATGAAAAAGTGTGCTCACCGTGTGAGGACAGTGGTGGTTCTGAGCATGGGATTCCTGAGCTCTGAAAAAAGTCCACTGTGTTCTTGGTTTGCCCTGACAAAGGAAGAAGCCCACTTCGAGTAGGGTATGACAGCTTGATGGAGCCAGGACTTCTTTAGTACTAATTTTTTTTTAGTTGTATTTTTTTCATGTACATGTAGAAACAATTTTTAACAATTGTTTACTGACATTTTGCGATCCAGACTGTCTCTCTCCCTACCTCCCTCTCTACCCCCTTCTTTGAGAGGATAAATAATTTGATATAGGCTATACCAGTTAGCACTAGTTTTTGAAAAACCTTCAGCCAGGGGCTTTGTATGTGCTATAAATGCCAGAATCAGTTACTGGACCATAGGTAGAAAGCTGGAAATGACCTCAGGGGTATATCACACACATACTCACTCATCCTTCAGTGAAAAGAGAGAATTTGAGCTATTTCCCATAGTAGAGAAAAAAACAATGAGCAAATTCATGAAGCAAAGGTCTGCTGGTGTTTCTTTAGTGTAAGATATTAGCACAATAATTTGTAACTCTATTCCTTACAAGCACAGAAAAGTATCTGAGAGGGTTGGGTTCCCTCCTCTGGAGACTTAAGACATGTTGAACTTGGACACATTAAAGGCTGCCAAATATTCTGCCCTAACATTCATTTTGTTTAGTCATACTAAAATACATAGCTGTGTCTCTCTTAGATCAGGAAATAATTACAGAGAGATGTCTTTGGATTGTGTTTCTTTCCTTGTTCAGTAGATTATACTTCTGATGGCACACAGGTTCTGTCCATGAGCCCTGGGAGCTATGGATGGGTCATACTGTTTCTGTCTGTCTGTCTGTCTGTCTGTCTGTCTGTCTGTCTGTCTATCTACCTACCTACCTACTTGTCTGTCTATCTATCTATCTATAGATATATCTTTCTAAGCTATATATTTTTTTTAAAACATTATTTTTTCCTTGTATGTGCAATACTGTTTTGAATTTCTATTTTCTCTTATTTTTTCACTTGAACATGTTATCAATATTAATATTTTTTAATTTATAGCAATATAAATTTGAAATACATTTGTTCTAATATTTAATATCTATCTACCTGTCTATCTATCTACCTACCTATCTGCCTCTCTCTCTCTCTCTCTCTCTCTCTCTCTCTATCTATCTAGTGCATGGGTGGCTTGCTCCCCTTAGACGTTCTTTCCCTACTTATATAATCCCCAGCATTTGTTAGGTATTAGATTTAGTTCTA
The DNA here is from genome assembly GCF_016433145.1 of Gracilinanus agilis. Taxonomy (NCBI): domain Eukaryota; kingdom Metazoa; phylum Chordata; class Mammalia; order Didelphimorphia; family Didelphidae; genus Gracilinanus; species Gracilinanus agilis. The sequence goes on from NW_025386749.1 coordinate 3,928, forward strand.
AAAAAGTCCTTAATCTAGGGTCCATGGACCTACAAGGAGTCCATAGATAGATTTCAATATGCCTGTAAACTTGAGTGGGAAAAAATTAGTTTTATTTCAATATAAGTGGTTTCCTTTGTAATCTCTTGTATTTTATTTTATGGATTTAGAAATATTAGTCTGAAAAAGGGGCCATAGATTTCAGTAGGCTGCCCAAGGGCTCCACACTTCACCAAAAAGGTGAAGAGCCTGCCCCTGCCCCAGAGGGATGCCAGCTTCCCCGGTTATTGAAAAGGTACAGGCAGAGAGAGCTTACTAAGTAAGTATTCTTTCCCTACCCAATAAACACCACTCACTCTCCAAACGTTATTTCTCTTGTGTCTCAACAGAATTCACTGAGTAAAGTAGCAATGAATCTAGCTCCTTGGGGAATCCATGGGGAATTGGGTTTCCTGAATGGTTCTTCACAAATTATTCCTTCACTAACAAACAAACAAATAAGAAAACTCAAAAATGACCCCAACTAACAAAGACTGAACATCTGTTTTGTGCAAAGCTTTGGGGATAGGAAAATGAACACTATTTGGTCTCCAGTCTCACAGATCTGGTAGCATAGCATGGAGCTTGTGCTATGAGACGTAGGTACACAGAGTGCTGGCAAAGTTCAGAGGAGGGCAAGATTATTTCCAGCTTCCAGGACCTTTCATGGAGGAGGTTATATTCCAGCTGATTTTTGAAAGCTGAGAAGACTTTTTTTTTTAAACATTTATTAATAATCATTTTTAACATGGTTACATGATTCATGCTCCTACTTTCCCCTTCACCCCCCGCACTCCCCCCACCCATGGCCGACGCACATTTCCACTGGTTTTGTCATATGTCCTTGATCAAGACCAATTTCCAAATTGTTGGTGGTTGCATTGGTGTGGTAGTTTTGAGTCCACACCCTCAATCATGTCCACCCCGACCCATGCGTTAAAGCAGTTGCTTTTCTTATATGGTTCCTCTCCTGCAGTCCTTCCTCTGAATGTGGGTAGCATTCTTTACCATAAATCCCTCAGAATTGTCCTGGGTCATTGCATTGCTGCTGGTACAGAAGCCCATTTCATTCAATTTTACCACAGTATGTCAGTCTCTGTGTACAATGTTCTTCTGGCTCTGCTCCTTTCGCTCTGCATCAGTTCCTGGAGGTCTCTCCAGTTCGCCTGGAACTTCTCCAGTTTGTTATTCCTTTTAGCACAATAGTATTCCATCACCTGCATATACCACAATTTGTTCAGCCATTCCCCAATTGAAGGACATACCCTCCTTTTCCAATTTGTTGCCACCACAAAAAGCGCAGCTATAAATATTTTCATACAAGTCTGTTTATCTATGATCTCTTTGGGGTACAAACCCAACAATGGTATGGCTGGATCAAAGGGCAGGCATTCTTTTATAGCCCTTTGAGCATGATTCCAAATTGCCAGCCAGAATGGCTGGATCAGTTCACAACTCCACCAGCAATGCATTAATGTCCCAATTTTGCCACATCCCCTCCAACATTCATTACTCTCCCCTTCTTTCATTTTAGCCAATCTGCTGGGTGTGAGGTGATACCTCAGAGTTGTTTTGATTTGCATTTCTCTAATAATTAGAGATTTGGAACACTTTCTCATGTGCTTATTGACGCTTTTGATTTCTTTACCTGAAAATTGCCTATTCATGTCTCTTGCCCATTTATCAATTGGGGAATGGCTTGATTTTTTATACAATTGCTTTAACTCCTTGTATATTTGAGTAATTAGACCCCTGTCAGAGTTTTTCGTTATAAAGATTTTTTCCCAATTTGTTGTTTCCCTCCTGATTTTGACTACATTGTTTTTGTTTGTACAAAAACTTTTTAGTTTAATATAATCAAAACCATTTAATTTAATTTACATTTTGTAATTTTCTCTAACTCTTGCTTGGTTTTAAAGTCTTTCCTTTCCCAGAGATCTGACAAGTATACTATTCTGTGTTCACTTAACTTGTTTATAGTTTCCTTCTTTATATTC
>NW_025386750.1:0-4479 GCF_016433145.1 Gracilinanus agilis
AAGAGAGAGAGAGAGAGAGAGAGAGAGAGAGAGAGAGAGAGAGTCAGTTCACTAAAACCAAGGTAAAGAGCTCAGAATCCAGCCACACTCTATTTTGTCCTCCCAGAAGCTGAGACCTGTGGAATGTAAATTGTTCATTGTGAGAAGAGGTTAAATGTGAACTGGAATGACCCCCAGGAATTGATGCAGAATGAAAGGAGAAGAACCAGGAGAACCTTATACACAGAGACGGATACACTGTGACACAATCAAATGTAATGGACTTCTCTACTAGCAGCAATGCAATGATTTAAGACATTTCTGAGGAACTTACGAGAAAGAACACTATCTACATCCAGAGAAAGAACTGTGGGACTAGAAATACAGAAGAAAAACAACTGCTTGATTACATGGGTCAATGGGGACATGATTGGGGATGTAGACTCTAAACGATCACCCCCGTGTAAATATCAATAATATGGAAATAGGTCTTGATCAATGACACATATAAAACCCAGTGGAATTGCTTATTGGCTACGGGAGGGGGGTGGGAGGAAGGGAGGGAAAGAAAATGAATCATGTAACCATGGGGAAAATGTCTTAATCAATTAAATAAAATTTAATAAATAAAGAAGAGGTTAAGATAGTTCTGAGGTCTAACTTCCACAGAAACCACCATCAAAGAAGGAGTAGTTGGAAAATGAACAATAGGAGAAAGTAAAGAGAGGGAAAAGAATGAAATTACCAACGATCTCAGGACACACACACAAAAAAATAAAAATAAAAACACCTGTTAAAGACCTTGTGAATAAGCATATAAACCAATAGGAAAGATATTAAGAATAGGAGGAAATATGGGTTGCAGATCAGCTAAAACAGGGTAGAATCTATGAACAAATATTATAAGATAAAAGAAAATGAATCAATACTTGAATATGGAATATAGAAAATGCATGGATTCCAAATGTTTGTAAATGGTTTAAAAGAAAAATAACAGAAATCTGTCACAACTATCTAATGAGTTGTGTTCATTTTATTTTTCAACATAAAAAAATCAAAGATATGTAGATTATTAAATAAAGAGAATATAAATGCCCCCAAATCCAAAAACCAATAAAAGAGAAATAAGTTTTGTAAAAGTAGAATTTAGCCTACACAGAAGGAAAAAATTGGCAGAATAGAAAAACTCAAAACCCTGGTAACAACTCTTAAGGAGAAAAACAAAAGAGAGAATAAAGAATTGGGAATATAAATACTGTGGAACCTAGAAAGAGTCAGAATTAAAAATCCAGACCCCTGTATGACATTATAGTGACAGGCGTGTCCGCTGGAATTTCAAACTTGTAGACCTTAGGTCTCCAGAGCTTAACCTTATCAACCTTGCAGACATTCCCCCCCCCCCCAATCTGAAGGGACGCCTACCTCCCAGACCTCTCCCCTGCTAGACCACCCACCTTCCAGACATCCCCCTGTTCCACCTCTTGCTGCCTACCACTCTATAAAAACCCAGCTCAGGCACAGCTCGTGGTCACACATCAGCCTTTCCATGTGAGACCCTTGGTTTAAACTAAGACAATAAAGTCCCTTTGCATTGTTGGCTCAGACTCATTTATGGGGATAATTCTCCAGGTGCAACAATACCATATACGAAATTGAAGACCATATTAAAAAAAAAGAAAATAAAAAGCAATAACATTAAAAGAAAATACTATCTCTATGCAGGTAAAGCATATTATAACTGAAGATAGGATGCAAAATGACAACAATAAGGACTATAGTCTCCCAGAAGATTAGAGATGAACTGTGCCCAAAGGACTTTGAAACTGTGATCTAGCAATACCACCTCAAGGTCTATATCCTGAAGAGATTTTTTTTTAAAAAGAGAGGGAGAGAATCTATTTATATAAAATTTTGAGAAGCTCTTTTTGTGGTGGCAAAGAATTTAAAAATTTGGGGAATGTCCATCAACTGGGAAGTGATTGAACAAGTAGTATATGACTGTAATGGTATACTATTGTGTTATAAGAAATGATGAGAAGGATGACAAGAAAAACCTGGAAAGATCTATATGAACTGATCCAAAGTGAAGTGAGCAGAACAAAGAGAACACTGTACATAGAAATGGCAATAATATATGAACAATTGTGAATGGCTTAGCTATTCTTAGTAATATCTTAGTGACTTAAAACAATACCCAAAAACTCAGGATGAAAAATGCCATGTGCCTACAGTTAAAGAACTGATGGAATCTGAATACAGACTAAGACATACAATATTACACTTTCTTTTTTCATTTTTGTTTGTTTGAGTTCTCTTCCACAAATAATTAATATGGAAAAAATGTTTTACACTATTGTATACATAAAATCTATATCATATTGGTTGCTATCTCAGGAAAAGGAAAGGGGCAAAAGGCATGGAGGGGAGAATTTGACTCAAACTTTTTTAAAAATTAAGATTAAAAATGTTTTTGGGGGCAGCTGGGTAGCTCAGTGGATTGAGAGCCAGGCCTAGAGACAGGAGGTCCTAGGTTCAGATCCGTCCTCAGACACTTCCCAGCTGTGTGACCCTGGGCAAGTCGCTTGACCCCCATTGCCTACCCTTACCAATCTTCCACCTATAAGTTAATACACAGAAGTTAAGGATTTAAAAAATGTTTTTATGTAATTGAGAAAAAATAAAATATTAAAAGAAAAAAAGCATGTCACCCAAAAGAATATGAGAGATTAAAAAAAAACCCTGAACGCCATAATGCAAGAAGTAATATTAAAAAACTAATAAGAACTTTTCATCACTGAAACAAAGTGTGAGTCAAAAAAAACTCCAGGATTGCCCCAGGGGAAAAAAATAAACAAAACCCTGTGCTGAAATCTTTAAAATACATGTCAATAAAAATTTAAAAATTCCAATGACAAACAACAAAATCAGCAAATTACTTTATTTTTTAAAATTTATTTATTTAGAATACTTTTCCATGATTCCATGATTCATATTCTCTCCCTCCACTCTTTCCTCCCCACTCCTGGAGCTGACAAGCACTTCCACTGGGTTATGCATGTATTATTGCTCAAAACCAATTTCCATATTATTCATATTTGTAATAGAGTGATCTTTTCAAACCAAAACTCCCAATCATATACCAATAGAACCTGCAAATGACTTTAAAGAAGACCTTTAAATATAAAGGAAAGGGATTTTAAATAATACAAGATTATTCTTCAACTGCCAGAAAACACAGAAGGGAAAGGCATAATGTGTTCTGAAGGACAAAGAAACACTAGATGTAATCCAAGAAAATGTATTCTAAATTCGCCTTACCACTCTTCCACCTATAAGACAATACACCAAAATTAAGGGTTAAAAAAAAAAAAAAAAAAAGAAGGTAAGGATTTTTTAAAAAAATGTTCAGAAGACAAGAGTTAAAAACAAAAGTCAAATAAAAGTGATGGTAGAGACATATTGGACTAAACCTGACAACATTTTGGACTAAACCTGACAACACATCACCTATAAGTGAATCAAGGTTTTTATGCAGCATTAAATTACAGAATAGGAGAATACATAAAAACAGGGATGGGAAAAAAGAAAAAAGAGGCAAATATTGATTTACTCTAATTAAGTTAAAGGTTAACAAAACATATTTCCATAGTGTTCATTTTTTAAAAGAATAATCTTATAAAACCAAAACTCCAAACCAAAACCCAAATCAACTTGAGCAAAAAATTGCATGCTTTGATCTGCTTTCCAACTCCAACAGTTCTTTTCCAGGAGGTGGATAGCATTCTCTGTCATAGATCCCTCAAAATTGTCCTGGATCATTGTATTGCTGAGAGCAGCTAAGTCTATCACAGTTGATCATTCCACAAAATTGCTGTTACTATGTACAAAATTTTCCTGGTTCTGTTTATTTCATTCTGCATCAATCCATGAAGGTCTTTCAGCTCTTTCTGAAATTTTCCTGTTCTTCATTCCTTAGAGCACAATAGTATTCCATCACCATCATATATCATAATTTGTTCAGCCATTCCCCAATTGATGGACATCCCTTTAATTTCCAATTCTTTGCCACCACAAAAAGAGCAGCTATAAATATTTTTGTATAAGTAGATCCTTTCCCCCTCCCCAATTTTTTTTATCTCTTTGGGATACAGACCTAATAGTGATATTACTGGATCAAAGGGGATGCATTGTTTTATAACCCTTTGAGCATAGTTCCAAATTGCCCTCCAGATTGGTTGGATCAGTTCCCAACTCTACCAGCAATTCATTAGTGTCTCAATTTTGCCACATCCCCTCCAACATTTATCACTTTCCTTTACTGTCATATTGGCCAATATGAGTATATCATACTTAGGGGAGGAACTGAGATGCAAAAGCCCCACTTCTTTTGCTGATGAAAACCTATCAGAATTGTCTTTATTGCATTACAAAAGTTATATCATAAAAAGCTGGCCCATATCAGTCCTTCAATGTGTTGCTACCTTGATGTATCTTCCTTCC
>NW_025386751.1:0-8169 GCF_016433145.1 Gracilinanus agilis
CTATATATATTTCATATATATAATACATGTTATAAATAATTTATATTATAATAAACAATATTCTTATAAATAAATGAACTGATAAATAAATAAATAAATAAACATATAAATAAACAAACAAATAAATACATGAATGAATGCACTGATGTGAAAGATGACTCCAACAGTTCCGTCGTTGGAGGTGGAGAGCATCCCCCATCATCAGGTTTTTGAGGATTGTCCCAGATCAGGGCCCTGCTGAGAGTAGCCGAGTTTTCACAGAGAATTAGGGTCCAATATATTGATGTTACTGCGTACAATGTTCTCCCAGTTCCTGCAAAACATTTCTGCTACAGAAGCATAGTGGATAGAGCAATGGGCCTGGAGTCAAGAAGACTTGAATTTGAACCAGACACTTCCTAGCTTTGGGACTCTGGGCACATAGCTTAATTTTTCTTCCCCTCAGTGCCTTCCTCTATAAAATGAGGAGAATGATGGCTCGTACCTCACAAGGTTGTCGTGAAATCTAATGAGAGAAAATCTAGAAAGCCACTCAGAGACCCTAAAGGACCGTGCAAATGGTAGCTCCTGGATTTATTCTGTACACCTGATGAGTCCCAGATCAGAATGGCAGCTGCCTGCGGGCAGAGCTCTTTTCTCGTTTCGTCTTTGTTTCTTTGGCCCACGGCGGGCGATTATTAAATGCTGCTTGAATCGCGTTTCTTTGAAAGAGCCCTATAAATGTGAGTCGTCGTCGTCGTTATTATTTCCAGCAGTTCTAAATGATATTAATGGGCGACACGGGGGGAAAGCGTGGTTTACAATGCAAGGACGGAATCGTGGAAAAAAGAGGAAATATGTAAACCTCTCTTTCAACACGGCAGCTCCAGCATCCAATCAATATCCTATTTTCTCAGTGATTAATTCAAAATGAGCGCTTGGATCTTGAGGTTTTAGCCAAGGTGCAATTGTAATCTTTTGTTCACTCTTCGCTTCTTCCCAATGGGGTCATTCTTAGTCTCCCCAGACCCTCTTGGCTGCTTCCCCCCTCCCCTGCCAAGAATGAATCAAAACCCTCTGCAATATTATGAATTTCCAAATTGGAATGTGGATGCCTTGTCTTCCTCCTTTGTGGGGTAAGTAGCAGTGACAGGTATTCTTAGGATCTGACTGTCAAAACTGTTACTTACCCTGTTGTCTGCTTCATAATCGGTTTCTAAGTAACACTTGGTCCCGGCAGCAGTAATAGAATTAATTATACTTCATTTTGCTGTCTTTAACAGTATTGACCAAATTTAAGAACAAATGAGAAGTGCTTATCAAGCTTGAAGAAAATAATCCATCAGTGGCACAATTTAAATTCACTGCAGTTCTCTTATTAATCAAAGTAACACTTACTATCCTATCTCCACTTCCCATTAACAGTCATTAAGCACCGCTGCTGATTGAAGCAATTTCTTCAGGGATCTCAACCTCATTTTTAAGAGAACCTTCTCCAGTGGAAAACAATCTCACCCAAGAGCAGCAAGTCACCAGAGGAAGCGAGAGCCTTCTTCAATCACGCTCTGACCTTGGAGCATCAGGACACGAGGGAGAGTTTACTGAAGTCCCCGGCTTGGGTGCTGGGATCACCCAAGGGAGAAACTCTCATCTCCCTAGCCCGAGCAGCAGGCTAAGCACCCATGGTGTCCGGTACAAGTCCAAATGCTCATCACTGGGTCCAATGGGGAGATTCATCTTCTCAGAATAAGTTCAGGGAGTTTTGGTCTTCCCCATGATGCCCTGAGACCCAGATCAAATGCTACCTCCTCCAAAAAGCCATTTCTGATCAAAATAGTGATGGATGGACTCTCCTCCCTCTTCCCGTTAGTTTTAAATGATCTCCCCTTCCCCTAGTTTATGGAACCCCATTCTGTGCCCCATCCAGTGACCTTTTACTTCCTTGGGGTTCTCAATTCAACCACATGAGCTTCTTTGGGCTTTTATTGTGATAAAAATGAGGGATTCAATGGAATGGAGAGCCTATGGGACTATGACAAGGGTCGGCAACCTTTTTGGCCGTGAGAGCCATAAACGCCACATTTTTTAAAATGTAATTTTGTGAGAGCCGTACAGTGCTCACAGTACACATTCCTGTAATAGCGCCTGAAAAAAAAAATGGACTTTATGGCTCCTGCATAAAGAGCCATATTTGGCCCTCAAAAGAGCCAGATATGGCTTGAGAGCCATATGTTGCCGACCCCTGGACTAGGGGATAGTTTCTGGGCAGCTGTGCTACCCATTTATTGCTTCACAGGCAGCTAAACTTAAGCTTCAAGATCTGGCTGATACTGGAGCAGTAGGTGGCACTGAGAATAGAGTTCCAGGTTTGGAGTCAGGAAAACTTGGGTTCAAATCTGATCTAGCTGGGTGATCTTGGACAAGTCAGTGTTTGCAAAACAAAACCAAAAACAACCCAAATCCCCCAACAACCTGACGCTGGTGGCGAGGAGGTCCTTTCGGGCAATATCAGAGGTCTTTCATTCTGTTACTGTTAGCATTCACGGGGATCTCTGTATTAGTGGCTGTCCTCGTGAGCTTTTTTCTGAACCTTCTAGGTCCACAGAATCAATGGGTTAATCAAGCAATACATAGTTATTAAGTACCTTCTATGTGCCAGGCACAGTGCTAAGCTCTGGAATCACCGGTTTACAGGCAAAAGAGACATTACAGATTATTTATTGTGAGTTCTTTTCTGTTCTCTCTCTCTGTCTCTCTCAAAGGCAATCAATCTTTGTGGAATCTGTCACTTTAAAGAATGTTTGGAGAATTGCACTTCCATATAATTGGGTTCCTTTGTAATATTACATATTTTATTCTATTCCTTTAAACATGTTCACCTGAGAAGGGGTCCCTAGGCTTTTCCATATTGCCCAAGGGGTCTATGATACCAAAAAAGGTTAATGTCCCTACTTTAGAGGAACCCATGGGGTCTGCTGCAGACTTAAACCGAGCAAGATCTCACGGCATTCCAAAGCTTTCTTCTTTCCCTTCTGGATCCTTTTGTACCCTGCCTGGCCTCTAACCTCAGTGCCATTTTCCCTTTGGTGGATAGGAAGAGAAGGGTTTGGGGCAAGGACTGAAGGAGCTCTAGGATCTGCCCTTTCATTATGAAAGCCCCAAACAAGACAAGCCAAGGTCTGACATGGAACATTCTAGGTGAACGGGGAATTCATGGTCCCCTTCAGAAGGCCGTCAGATCAGGTGCATCAAGACGATTTCCCAATCGATGCAAAGATGGAATCATCTCAGGCATTTGTGGCATTGATGTCGCCATCAGAAAAGCCTGTGGCCCTGCTCTGTTTTCCCAGAAGCCCGGAAGCTGGTGAGTTCAGGGGAGAATGGCATCACGTTCCTGGCTAGAGTTTGAGATCTCCCTCCCACATCTAATTTCTTAGAAGACTAAATATATGATGCTCATCATAAAGCAATGAAATGCTGAGCTCAATTTGGGATCAATGGAATGCCTGTGCTTGTTAAAGCACTTACAAAGAAAATATCTACAAAGGCTGACAAATGGATAGCATTACGAAGAGAAAAGTGTGCCAGCAGCTCCAAATTCGGAGAAGGGCATTGGGTGTAAGGAGTATGGAAGGTCGGAGTCCCATAATATTTCATCGACCAATGAGTTTAGCGATCACGGGGCTTCCCAAGATCTCTTACATTAGTTTCTGACTGGGAACATATATTCAGTGATAGGCTATGTCATTGAGGAAGTGGCATAAGGTAGTGGATAGAACTCTGAAATGGACTGAAGACCTGGGTTCTAATTCTGTCTCAGATGGTAGGTACTGACTGGTGACTATTCATCTACTCTTGTCCTGGTCTCAGACCCACCATGCCACTTCCTGATCAACCCCATGCCCTAGTGTCATGGTGTACATTCCCCTCTCCTTTGTCCTTGTCTTCATTTCTAACTCTTCTCCCATTCTCTTCATCCCATAACCTCTTCCACTCTCTTTTCTCCTAATTTTTTGACAAAAAGTTGACCCTTCTTACCAAGGCTAACCCCTTTTCTACACATGTTCTTGATCTCAACCCCTCCTTCTTCTTCAGCAGATGGTGTCCTCGACTGTCCCTATTCTTAAATCTTCAGTCTCTCGCTATCTACTGGCCCTTTCCCCATTGCCCATGAACATGCCCATCTCCCCTATTTTAAAAGCAATCTTCATTAGACGTTACCATCCCTTCAAACTATTATCCTCTGTCTTTCCCTCCTTTCTCAGCCAAACTCCTTCAAAAAGTTGGGTACATTCTGCTTTCCATTTCCTCTTCTTTCTTTCCCTCCTAAACTCTTTGTGCACTGACTTCTGAACTCCTCACTCAACTAAAACTTGCTCCCCTCAAAGTTCAATGATCTCTTAACCACCAAATGTTTCCATCTTTTCTCAATCATTATCCATCTTGGGTGGGTAGAGAGCCAAACATAGAGATGGGAGGTCCTGGGTTCAAATCTGTCCTCAGACACTTCCTAGATGTGTGACCCTGGGCAAGTCACTTAACTCCCATTGCCTAGCCCTGACCACTCTTCTGCCTTAGAACCAATACTCAGTATTGATTTTATGACAGAAGGTAAAGGGTTTAAAAACCATTCAACTTGAACTCAACTGCATTTGACATTGTTGATGACTTTTCAGTCTTCTTTTTGGGTTTATATGACTCTCCTCTCTCCTAGTTCTCCTCTTACCCTTCTGACTTCTCCTCAATCTCCTTTGCTGGATCTTCATACATGATACACCCATTAACTGTGGGTATTCCCCAAAGAATAGATTCCATGATCAATATTTCTAGCCCTACACTCTCCCCTAAGCTTCAGACCCATATCAATAATTGCCTACTGGGTGTTTCAAAATGGAGTTCCCTGATACATCTTTTTTTTTAAAATAACCCTCATCTTCCATCTTGGAATCACTACTGTGTATTGGTTCCAAAGCAGAAGAGGGGTAAGGGTTAGGCAATGGAGATTAAATGACGTGCCCAGGGTCACACATCTAAGAAATGTCCAAGGTCATATTTGATCTCAGGATTTCCATCTCTAGGTCTGGCTCTCGATCCACTGAGTCATCTAGCTGCCCCCATCCCTGAGACAGCTTAAACTTAACATGCCCCAAATGGAACTCATGTTTCCTTCCAAAACCCTCTCTCCTTTACCTCTCTTCTCACCATCCTTCCAGTTTCCTAGCTTTTGGACCATAGCATTAACCATGGCTTCTCACTCTCTCACTCCACATATCCCATCAGGTGTCAAATATTGCCATTTCTATCTTTTATCACTTCTCACCTCTGACCCATTTCTTACCTCCCCCTCTGCTCCAGTTCTTCCTATATACTTTCACTGCTGCCAAAAGCCATTTTCTTTAGAAGCTGAGCTGACCACATGACTCCCTATTCACCCAATTCTAGTGCCTTTCTATTGCCTCTAGCATAAAATCCAAACTTCTCTTTTTAGCCTTTTCAAGTCCTACAGAACCTAGCCCCAACTCCTAGCCTCCTGATCTAGACAAACTGGTCTTCTCTCAGGTCCTCACATATGACATGCCATCTCCCATCTCCAGACCTTTGTACAGACCATCCCAAATGACCAGATGCACTCCCTCATTAGCTTTGTCCCAGGATCTCTCATTTCCTTTATTTTCAAGCATCATCTTCTATATCAGGAGCTCTTCATCATTGTGTGTGTGTGTGTTTGTGTGCATGTGTGTGTGAGAGAGAGAGAGAAGAAAGAGAAAGAGAGAAAGAGAAAGAGAGAGACAGCAGTCTAGTGAAGTCTGTGAAACTCCTTTCAGAATAATGCATTTAAATCCATCAAATGAAATACATAGGATTATAGAAGAAGTCAATTATGGTGAAAAAGTTATCAACATTTTTTAAAGTTCAAAGATATTAGCTAGGAATTTCTGTATTTACATGAAGTCTTTCTTGATTCCCTCCACAACTGCTAGTGCCATCTCTCCCCAATGCCATAGTATTTAACTTTTTATGTATTCATAGTTATTTACTTTATAGCTCTACTGCATATATGTGCTTTGTCCCTCCTTTAGAATGATTTACCAAAGTGATTTAGACACTAAATAAGTAGGGATTGTTTCCTTGTATTCTAGGACAGTGCCTGGCACATAGAAGGTATTTAATGAAAGTTTCTTCCCTATCCAAAACATTCCTCCATGGTCGCCATTCCTATCCATGCTTTCTTCTCCTATTAGGACGCTAGATCCTTGAGGGCAAGGACTGTCTTGCTTATTTATCCTTGTACTTAGCAACATGCCTAATACAAAGAAACTGTTGATTCAAACATTCAACAAGACTTTTTTGTTGTTTTTATTCAGTTGGCACTGAACTGACTCTTCATGCCCCTATTTAAGGTTTTCTTGGCAAAGATACTGGAATGGTTTGCCATTTCCTTCTCCAGATCATTTTACAGATGAGGAAACTGAGGCAAGCATGGTTAAGTGACTTGTCCAAGGTCACTCAGCTAGTAAGTGTCTGAGGCCAGATTTGAATTCATAAAGATGAGACTTCCTGATTCCAAGTCCTGTGATCTATCTACTACACTACCTAGCTGACCTCAAATGTCCTTTTTACTCTAAATCTCTGACCCTATGAAGCAAGGAAGGTTAAGAACTACATAGGAGAGCTGTAGAAAGAGCATGAGATTCAAAGTCAGAAGACCCACCCTCGAACCCTGGCCCTGTTATTTGTTAGCTATGGAAGCTCAAATGTCACTTCTTGCACATAAACTTTTCTGGGCTCCCAAACTTAAAGGGCCTCCCCTTACACCCCCATTATCTCAAAGGTAATTGTATATTTCCATGCACATATTTTTATGTAAATACATTGTCTCCCCTGATAGAATGTGATCTCCTTGAGGACAGGGACTTTCCATTTTAGCTTTGAACTTGTAGTGGGGAGCATAATGCCTGGCCTGAAGTGGGTACTTACTAAATCAGTGATTCCCAAAGTGGGCGCCATCGCCCCCTAGTGGGTGCTGCAGCGATCCAGGGAGCGGTGATAGCCACAGGTGCATTTATCTTTCCTATTAATTGCTATTAAAATTAAAAAAATTAATTTCCAGAGGGCTAAGGAATATTTTTCTGGAAAGGGGGCAGCAGGCCAAAAAAGTTTTTGAACCACTGGACTAAATGCTTATAGGTTGATAGGAGACATTTGGTAAATCACTTCCTCCCTCCACATCTCAGTGTCCTCATCTGTAAAGACAAAGGCCTGGGACTGGATGACTTCTGAAGACTCTTCCAGACCTAAATCCATGATGTCTGATTCTCTGAGTACAGAAAGCCACTTGCTTTGTAACATTATAAACGTTTTATTTGAGCAAGAGAAAAGCAAAAGGACGCAGATAATTAAAATATACAAAAAACAACAATCAGGCACTGTGGCTTTCAATTACAAGGGAGCTAAGAAGCGAGCTTATTATTTCTACAAACTTTTCACTTAGCACAGTTCAGATGGAATTATTGCCATGACCTTTTAAAAATGTGAAAGAGTGAATCAATACCCTTTCAGAGGCAAGATTGTAGGAGCAGAACTGGCCAGGCTGTAATGGTGTGTATTTCTGCATCAGAAGGCAGTTGAAACCTAATTATCGTCAATCACATACAAGGTAGCTCCATGTAGTGATGAGCCAGCCTTGTGCCGGCAGAATAGGGCGTGAGCAGGAATATGGATGTGTGTGTGTGTGTGTGTGTGTGTGTGTGTGTGTGTGTGTGAGGGGGGGGTGGGAGTGGGGGTGGGACAGAGACAGAGAGAGAGACAGAGACAAAGAAAAGTAAGAAGAGACAGAGAAAAGAGAGAGAGGAGAGGTGGAGAGAATAAAGGAAAACAAAAGATGAAAATGGAAGAGAGGCAGAAAGAGAGGGAGAGGGAGAGGAGAGACATAGACAGAGATGGAGAGGGAGAAGGAAAGGGAGGGACAGAGAGAGGGGGAGAGAGAGAGGGAAAGAGGGGGAAGAGAGAGAAAGGGAGAGAGGGAGAGAGAAAAAGAGAGAGAGAAGGAGAGAGATAGAGAGATGGAGAAAGAGAGAGAGATGGAGAGATGGGGAAGAGAGAGAAAGGGAGAGAGGGAGAGAGATGGAGAGACGGAGAGGGGAGGAAAAGAGAGAAAGGGAGAGAGGGAGAGAGAGAGAGGAAAAGAGA
>NW_025386752.1:0-3617 GCF_016433145.1 Gracilinanus agilis
TCTTAAATACATGTAATTGACATTCTTAAATAACTAATTTGGACACATAGCGCTTCTTTTCTCTTACATACATGTAACTGACATTCTTAAATAACTAATTTGGACACATAGCGCTTCTTTACTCTTAAGTACATGTAACTGACATTCTTAAATAACTAATTTGGACACAGCGCTTCTTTTCTCTTACATACATGTAATTCACACATAATTTCTTTAGACACAGATAGGAATGAGCTCTGCCTGAAGGAACCAAAGGGAGAGTCCCTATAGAGGACAGATATATATCATTTATTGGAAATGAAAGTGCCTCTTACCGAGCTGATGACTACTTACTTATCGAAGTCAGAAAGTAGCATTCCACTTTAGTCAAGACATGATCTGAGCCCTTAAACGCCCATCATAGACCAAGAAAGAAGAGAAATTGAGGGACATGTTGTTAATGTGATTAAAACTTTTATATAGCTCACTATTCAAGGACAAACACTTGGAAGTACCTGAAGTAACCGCTAGATGTCAGTGTTGCATATGCCTGGTCATAAAAAAACCCTACTACTAAAAGATGGCAGGGTAGAATTGACATCTTCAGGACTCTTTGGGGTGCCTATTGGTGGTACATGACTTCTTAATTGATCAAATTCTGTGACAGTAAGGTGAGTCTCTTTTCATCCAATACAGTCAGCTAAAATTTAAATATGTAGATCTATTAGAAATCCTTCTCAACTCCAGAGGGTGAATCTACCAGTATCTTTTTCTTGCATAGGCAGAGAAGGGTGACAGGTATTTTTCATTAGTTCAGCACCAGGCATTAATTATAAGTAGCACATTTCTGGGTACCAAGTGGGGTGAAGCAAAAATATAACCATAAAATACCTTGGATTTATATAGTACCTTTCCCCCAAAGAGTTGAAAGCACTTTCCTATCTATTAGCTCATCTGTCCTCAAAACATCTCTGTGAGGTTACCTACTTTACTGCCTTTATGAGTCAAAGTTGACCCAATGAAATAAGTAGGAATGAAGTAATTATTTGTGCTGGTATTCTGAAAGTAGATCATGAGCAAATAGCTAAATTGAGAGAGAGAGAAAAGAGAGAGAGAAAAACAGAAAGATAAAGAAGAGAAGAGAAAAGAAGAGAAGGGAGAGGAGGGGAGGGGAGAGACAGAGAGAGGGAGAGTGAGGAGAGATAAGAGAAAGAGAGCTGGCGCTTAAGAAAGAGAGAGAGAGAGAGAGAGAGAGAGAGAGAGAGAGAGAGAGAGAAAGGGGTGGGAGGAAACTGCTTTGAATGGGAATAGTTTGGTGTTTTTCAAGAATTCATTTGAAAATTTTAGACAGTTTGCCGACTTTCCAGTTCCTTACTTAACTCACAGAAACCATGAACATTCTGTGAAGTTTACATTATAGAGACAGCATTGGGAGACTTGCTCCCCTGTAAAAGAGGCGTGTCTACAAACCTCTGGTTACAAAGTATAGGAACCAGAGTAGGGTCTGAGAATAGTAATGGGCTAACCAAGTAAAACAAGTCACTTTTGCTTACTCTTCAGCTAGAAATGACTAGAAGTCTCAATCAAGCTGCTATTAACTTTGGTCTCTTTTTCTTGGAACCTTGGGGTTGTTCTCTTTGACTGCCTCATATTTGGAGTTTAGAGCCATTCTTAGAAGACGATTGGCCTAGATTTTAGCTAGAGGGATTACTTTCAACTCTTGTAAATTATCATAGAGTTCTTTTGCCTGCCGTCTATGGGGTGCTTTGATCCAAAATTTCAGTCATTGTTTCCACATTTAGGGGCTGGAATGAACATCAAAGAAGTGGGTTACGGAATTTACTGAATGCCAGAGAAGTACAATAACATACAGAGGATATAAGCAAATCCCAGTGGCGAAATTGGCTGCCAAATCTTTCACATAATGGAGGCCCTAAAGTGACAGTCTATCTTTGACAAGTGCATAATGATATCAATGCCAAGGGAAGGAACTAGCATGCTGAAAGGTGAATAAAAGAGTTGGGAACAATTCACTGCACTTACACATTTCCTCAGTGTGTTTTCACACAACAAGGAAAGCAGATGACACAAACGCATTAGCTAATCAGTGGAAGGGACTATAGCGCGCCAGGATTTTTATATCAACCTGGCTCTTGCCCTGGATCCAAAACCCATAGTCGAAAATGGAATGTGATTAGAAATCATTCATCTTCTAGGGGAAAAATTAGGAACAAGTAAAGTGAAAATGGCTCACTTGTTTTTCCTTGGATGTTTCAGATTTTAATACCCATATGTTGTTTGTGATAAGCACTTCTCCTTCCAGGGCCGATGCATTCCAAAATACCCAAGCTAGTTCACAGAATGAAATCTAGGGGAGTTCATTTGTATCTGCTGCCTTTGTGCAAATATGGATTAATTTTGGCTAATTTTAGTGGGTGCAAATAAAGTAAAATGCAAAGAACCAAAACCACTAAAACCAGGCTATTGTGCAAATCTCTAAAATCCTCCTCTTCAAGCTCTTTTAGGTTTTATTTTTTGAAATAAAAACAGTAAAATGACTGTAAAAAGTTTCCAAAAGCTTTGACATTGTGAGCAGTTGCTAACCAAGACTATTCCCTGAGCTGCTAAAAGAATTTGGATGTCATTCTAGAATCCATAATTGCCTCTTGGTACCAGCTATAAATATTTTATTTCTGAAGGTGGTTTTATAAGGATAAGAATCCTGTTGTATGTGGCTTTTGTCTCTATTGCCTGGTTTCTATGTTGAAAAAGTTTCCATGGTTGTCATATATGCCAGTGTTTAAGGGCAAAGGCAGATAGATCTCTTGTCTTCAAATGAGAGTGGAGATGGTTTCACTATTCATATTTGTATTTGTGGGACCTAGTATAATGCCTAGCATGGAGTAGTTGCCTAATGCTTGCTTGTTGATTGGTTGATCAACTCAAATTACAACCTTCAAGGCAGTGAGTTAAGGACACATAGACTTTTCCAAAGCCCCCTACCTTGTTATTTAATTTTAAATTTTTATTTATTTGTTACTTTAAAATTCTTAGGTATCTCCCTCCCTCTCTTCCCTCCTGGAGGTACTAGAGAATTTGACAAAAAGATATAATTTGTGTGTGTGTCTATAGACACACACACACATATAACTATGTTTTACTTATTACTAATTTTTAGTTCTTTCTCTGAAGGTGGACAAACATAAATTATTCTTCAAATAATATTTCTGTTGCTATATATAATGTTCTCTTGGTTCTGCTCATTTCACTCTTCATGATTTCATGTAAATCTTTCTTTGGTGAAACTATTTAAAGACAAAAATCTGAGGGCATAGATGTATACAGATATGGTCCACAGGTTACATTAGCCCCATCTCACAGGGAAGAAGATGCTGACTAATTATTAGGCCGAATGAAAGTTGTGGGATGATTTTTGTCAATGCCTCTATAGAAAGTTCCAAATACCCAGTTCCAAATCCAGTGAGCCCTAACTAGAAAGATAAGACTAACATGCTGAAGGAAGTCACTTCCCTTTGCAACAAAAATATCACCCACTGTTCTACTTTTTACATCTCTGCTGTGGCCTTTAATGACTTCTGGTGCTATATAATATTGTGATATAATATAATATAATATAA
>NW_025386753.1:0-2792 GCF_016433145.1 Gracilinanus agilis
GATAGATAGATAGATAGATAGATAGATAGATAGATAGATAGATAGATAGAGTGAGTAAGTCATGAGTCAGTGAGTCAGTGACATTTTCCCATTTAACTCACTTTCTACCTTCCCCAAATGTAAGTTTCTTGAAATCATTTTTCTCCCTCTGGACCTCTAGGACCTATCACAGTACCTGATATATAGTTAGATGTTTTATAAATATTTGTTTTTAAAAAATGAGAGACAGCTAAGTGGCTCAGTATATAAAGATCTAAGCCTAAAGATAGCAAGTCCTGGGTTTAAATGTAGCCTCAGACACTTCCTTGCTGTGTGACCCTGGCCAAGTCACTTAACCTCAATTGCCTAGCCCTTATTGCTCTTCTGTCTTAGAATTGATATCAATTCTAAGACAACAGGTAATGGATTTTTTTAATGAACAAATTAAAAGAACAGAAGGTTCTGGCTTCAGCCTGCACTTCAGGTAGAGAGAGCAAAAGATCTGGTGGGCTGAACATCGTCTCAGACAATCAGTTCTCTGAGTCCATTTTGTTGGAATTGAGGCTTCCAATAAGCTCAAGTCCTAATTGTTCTGTCATTGGCTAATGTAGATCTCTAATAAAAGTCTTTATGGCCACATAAAGGCGATTCCCCTTTCCCATAACCCAGGGCCGCTGAGCTGCCAGGGATGTTTTATGCTCTTTCCCCTCTCTCTCTCATTTTCCTTCACCACTTTAAGAAACAGAGCAAAAAAGGTCAGCAGCAGCAGCATTTCCCTCCTGGTACATGTCCTCCGTCTTCTCCCACCTTTCCCTGTGAGTGGTCCTTCTCTCCCCTCCCTCAGAGACAGAGACAGCCCTGGGTGCTGGTCTGTCCCCACAGTGTGCCTTTGGGGGAGTCCCGAGAAATCCCTCGTCCTCTGTTTCCTCTTCCATCAAATAGGGAGAGCAATCGCTGCCCTATCTATGCCAAAGTTCTATTTCCAGGATGTGAAGTATTATAGGGATAATTATTAATTATTATTACATCATATAATATGTTAATAATGTGTTATTAACTATTTTAGCAAATATTCTTTATTATTAATATAGACACAGGTATCAATACGATAAGATGGGAGTTCAAATCAATAACTTTTGGTGCAACCTTAATTGGAACAAGGTCCTTCTGTTTGAGTCATTATTTCTTCACAGAATGACAGTCATTGAACCAATATTGAAGCGTCTACTATGTGTCAGGCATTATGCACTGTGCTGGGGATAGAAATTCAAAAATGAAATCATTCTTTTAAAGATGAGGAAATTGAGGCAAACTGAGATAAGTGACTTGCCCAGGGTCATGAAGTTAGGAAATTATTTGAAGCTAGATTAGAACTCAGGAAGATGAATCTTCCTGATACCAGGCCCTGTATTCTATTCACTGTACCACCACCTACTAGCTGCCATCCCAATAATATTTTTTAAAAACTCTTAACTTCTGTTTTAGAACCAATACTATGTATTGGTTCTAAGACAGAAGAGCAGTAAAGGCTAGGCAATGGGGTTAAGGTGATTTGCCCAGGATCACACAGCTAAGAAGTGTCTGAAGCCAGATTTGAACCCAGGACCACCTGTCTCTAGACCTGGCTCTCAGTCCTCTGAGCTGCCCAGCTGTCCCCTTCCCAATTACATTTTAGTCTGATCTGGCCACATCAGGAGTGTTGTGGGCTGCCTAAGCTGAATGCTAGCCCTAATCACAGATCCTTGAATTATCGAAGTAGATAAGAAAAGTCTCCATGGGAAAGCCTCCCCCATGAAGACCATTTACATTGGACAGTTCTTGTGCTCTAGAAAAGAATCAGGAAACCATCCCATGTGGGAACAAGGAGGCACTGAAGGAGGATGGAATTCTAGAAGAGCTGAAAGGTGCAAGTAGGGCTGGTATCCTCCGTTGCACTTGACCCATTATGCAAAGGGAAACGTCTCCATGCATGCCATGCATCCAAACCCCAAGGACCATTCTGTCACTGCTAGCATTTCCCCAATTAGGAATTATTTTCCAACGTCCAGTTGACCATTAACCACAGCCTCAGACAGTAGAGCTCCCAAACCCTATTCTCCCAGGGACCCACAAACCCGAGACTTATCCAGGAGTCTCCAACTGCCACAGAGCCAGAGTCACAGAACCTTAAATGATAGGTTTGGGAGGACTATTCCTACCAGCAGGGGATGTGGGGCATGAGAAGCCAAAGCCAGCTTCCCCTTTTTATTCATACATGTTGCTCTAGTGATATGACCTCTATTCAATCATTCAATCCAATTCCATGAGCATGCATTAAATACATTGTACATGCCTGTCACTGTGCCAGGTAGCTAGGAAAAAGGCAAAGGCTGGGTTCATTACTAGCAATCTTGTGCTGTTGGAGTTAGGATTATAAACTATTTGTAATCACCCCCTCAATCCTCCTGATTGGATTCACCACATTTCTTGTACCTGGAGTAGATCATCTTTGATGCACCTAAGTATGACTGTACTATTGAGTGAAGGGACTTCAGAATATAGAATGAGAGAACTGGACCTTAAGACACAGAATGAAAGAACTGAGAACACAGAGAAAGAACCTTAGAACAGAGAAAGTCAGAGCTGGGAGAGACCTTAGAACAGAGAATGTCAGAGCTGGGAGAGACCTTAGAACAGGGAATGTCAGAGCTGGGAGAGACCTTAGAACAGAGAATGTCAGAGCTGGGAAGGAGATTAGAACAGAGAATGTCAGAGCTGGGAGAGAGCTTAGAACAGAGAATGTCAAAGCTGGGAAGGAGATTAGAACAGAGAAT
>NW_025386754.1:0-4354 GCF_016433145.1 Gracilinanus agilis
TATATATGCATGTGTGTGTATGTATGTGCTTACATACATACACATATTATACATACATGTATGTATATTTATATATGTAGAGATAGAGATAGATGAAAGAATCCATTTATAATACTTTTTTCCATTGAATGGAGGAGGAAAAGATGTACATAATTTCTGCCTTCCCAGTTGACTTGATTCACTGTTCAATGTAAATAAAGACAGCTGAATACCTAGAGGATGGCATGCTTGATCTGGACTTAGAAAGAACTGAGTTCAACACTTACTGGCTTTTTGATTCTGAGAAACTTCTCTTTACCTCAGTTTCTTCGACTATAAAAGTGAAACAGTAACAGCACTTCTCAGAGGTATTTTGAGGATCAAATGAGATACTTGTAAAGTACTTTGCAAATCTTAAATTGCTCTCTAAATTCTAGTTATAATTATTAATTGTTATTATTAAAGATCTTAGATCAGATTGTCCAGTGGTTTCAAACAATGGGTCACAGAGAAACATATAAACGCTGACCTGTTTTTGGCTGTTCTTCCACCTCAAATCTTCACACCAGTTTATCTTTATGTAACACAGAGTTTCTAAACATTTCAATATTACTATGAAATCAAGATAATTTCTGGCAATCAAAGACCTGACTCACTCATTGTTTCTGTTCATTGTCAATTCAGGAAATTCCTCTGGTTTTGTTGGCAAGGGAGAACCTCCCAATAGGAGTCCTTTGGGCTTTGCCTATTCCCTTGTCCCAATGACACTAACACCATATGTAAGGTCCCCTTCTCACCTACTGAAGAGTTATGTTTTCCTGGTTTTATCCAAATAAGGCAAAGATAGTCTGTGCACTCCAGTAAGGGCTTGGGCCATAGAGATCCTGGATTCACCTGTTCCTAGATTCACCTATAATATTTCCCAGCCTTTCAAAATTATTATTTTTGGATTGTTGTAAATGGATTCTATCATTTTTTGGCTCTCCTGACTGGGTTAGAGTATGCATTTATTCCTGCTAAATTGGTCTGTCGTCTGTCACTCCCTTAAGCACGGGCAGGCATAGAAAGGTTGTGATCTGTATCACCAGAGGGAACATCCAAAGGATGACTCTGTAGATCCATTTGGCTTGAGTTGAATAAAAAAGACAGATGAGTCAAGAAATAAAATAATAGCTAAAAGTGAAGGATCTTTGGTGGAACAGGCAAGAATAGAGAAATCAAATTGTCTACTGTGGGTAGTGAATGCTAAGCAAGACAGCCAATTACAAGGAAACTCTAATAAATGGGCAAGTATCTCTGAGTATCTCATAGTAATATCTGTGGTACCATTTCCCCCCTTTATATCTGTAGTAGTTAAGTGGTACAGTGTATAGAGCTCTAGTCCTGTAGGAGTTAGGAAAATCTGAGTTCAAATTCAGCCTCAGACAGTAACTAGCTGTGTGACCCAGCGCAAGTCACTTAACCTTTTTGCCTCAGCTTCCTCATCTGTCAAATAAGCTGGAGAAGGAAATGGCAAACACTCTAGTATCTTTGCCAAGAAAACCCCCAGAGTCACGAAGCATCAGACATGAATGAAAATGACTGAACCACAATGTCTGAAATGAACACCCTCCTCACAATACCTTTCAGAATCCCTAGTTTCCTTCAAAACATTTCTGTGAGAGTCACTTTCTACATGAAACCTTTCCTGATTCCTCTCAGCTGCTAGTGCCTTCTTTTCCCTCAAATTATCTTGCATTTATTTATTATATGTGTTATCTCCTCTGGTTGAATGTAAACTCCTTGAGGGAAAGGGACTGTTTCATTTCTGTAATTGCTTCTCCAGATCCTTTCACAGTACCTGGTCATCTAGTAGGTATTTAATAAGTGCTGATTGATTGAAACTCAGGAGACATGGAGTCTAATCCTGGCTCTGCCACTTGACCTCAGGTGAGTCATTTTGCCTCCTCATAAAATAAGGATTTTGGATTAGATGGTCTCTAAAAGGCTTCTTTAGTGCCAAAGTTCTATAACTCTATCATCCTAACATCTTCCTGAGTTCAAATTTGGCCTTGGACATGCACAAGCTGTGTGGCCCTGGGTAAGTCATTTAACCTTATTTGCCTCAGTTTCCTCATATGCCAAATGGACTGGAGAGGAAAGGGCAAACCATTCCAGTATTTTACCAGGAAAACCCCAAATTGGAGTCAGAAAGAACTAGACATGACTGAAAAAGACTGAACAATAAAATCATCTCCAAAATATGATTTAGGATCTACCTGCCATTTTTTGGCTGAACTTTGTGGTGGGACAGGCTAGGGGTAAGATAGAGGAGGAAACTTTCTTCGGTGTAGTGGAATCATTACCTATGTGATCTTGGGCAAGTGATTTCCCTTTTTTGGCTCTCAGTTTTCCATTCTGTGAAATGAGAGGATAAGATTAAATGAACTCTAAGATCTCTTCTAAGACCTGATTTCTGTGATTCTAAGAGGATCCTATAAGCTTTGAGCTTTTATACCATTGGAAACTTTCCCTTCCTTCTCCAAGTCTCTCTGCAATGAACATATACAGAATGATACCAAAGAAAGTCAAGGTAATGCAGGGTATTAATATTTTTATATTAATATATTCATAGAGGGAGACTGTAAAGAGAAAGAAAATGACTACTAACTGATATTGTAAAAAACAGTGGGGACCTGGGGCTGGCCTCTACAAGTTCCCAGAAATCCTTTGTAGGATATCCTTGGACCCTGGTCTGAGCACACCTGTGTTTAAGAGATAGTCCATTCATTTTAAGGACAGGAAAACCCAAGTACAAAGTACCATCTGCAAAGGGAATCCCTCCATCTCCCACGAGTCCTCAGGACATTTCTAGAATTTGAATTTCAGGCACTGGTGACTGGACCATACTCCCTTCCCAGGAGAATAATCCATTTAAAATTCTGAAATGTCTAGACTTGTTATCTTGCTCCCTAATTCCTGAGAACCCAGAGCAGGGCAAGGGGAGGTTGGCAAGATAGCAAGAGAGTGAGGTCATGGGTGTAAATCCTGTAACAGGAAGTCAATTGCACAGGGACGATGGATGACTGGCGAGGTTGGTGACTTAACAGGGGGCCAAGATAACAAGTCTAGACTACACTGGACCATTTCCTCCTATTCCTTTAGGTGTCATATCTGCTGTCTTCCTGCCTTCCTGCCTTCTCTTCCCCAGCCTTTCAGGAAAAAGTCCTTTAGAGAAGATTTCCTTTCATTTTCGGTTTAAAAGTGACTGCCTGTAACCCCTGACCTTTGCTTTGGCCGGAGGGTTTGGTTAACAATGGATGCAGAGCACAAGAAGTCTCAAAAAAAAAGGCAATGTTAGTTCTTGCCATTTGGGAACGAGATTAGCTTATAGAAAAATTGTATTTGACCTCATCATACCCGAGGGCCAATGGGAAGCCATCTGTCTGCCTGTGGGAGAATGCAAACTGTTCTGGCTCTGATAGCCAAGGCTTCTATGGCAGGGGGAGAATGGACTTAGCAGGCAATCGTAGTATAGCACGAAGAACATTGGCTCCAGCTCTGTAGGGCTTGGGCTTAATTCTACCTCTCATGTTTATCACATGCATGACTTGGGACAAATCCTTTAATTTTCTTGGGCTTTCCTATTTTTAAAATGGGGAGGGAACAAAGCTCATTCTCCCACCATCTACTTCTATGGAGCTCTGTCTTTTCATTTAGAAAAGGAAGACTTGGGTTTTCTCTGTAAGTCCCTGCGAACTTCGAAATCCTATGAGTCTGGAATATTCAACAGGTAAAGGATGAAGACCAAGACTCGTCAAAAATAACTTCTTGAGAATTTTAAAATTGTACAGAGATAACAGATAGGGACTGGTGACTGACTGATAAATAAAAGGTGGATGATTTTATTAGTTACTGTTTTTGAAACCATCCCCATTATTTTAATTTATTCTTGTATGCTTAATTCTATGTTGTATGCTCACCATTTAGGCCATCATGATCATCTTCTAACCAGTAGACTCTTGGGCTCTAACTCTGAATCTCTACCTTGAGCTCTTATAGGAGAGCTTTGGCCTTATCTTGGCCAGTGTCAGGCTTCCATAGTACTTCTTGTTTCTATGTCATGTCATCTTGAATATACCCCTCCCCACCTTTCCAGGTCTTTTCTGTGTAGTGTTTTTCCCTCTTTAGAATGAAAGTACCTTAAAAACAGGGACTGTCTGACTTGTTTGTATTTTTATCCTGAAGGCTTAGCATTATGCCAGGCATATTGTGAGCACTTAATAAATATTCTATCATCTATCCCTCTGTCCATCTATTTATTATTTATTCATTCATTTACCTATCCATCCATCTGTTCTATCTCCCTCTCCCTTTCCCTCTCCCCTCCCTCTTC
>NW_025386755.1:0-3814 GCF_016433145.1 Gracilinanus agilis
ACATTTCACTAAAAAGTATAATAGATTTTGAATATCAATAGTATTTTAATACCAAAGATTTTGAATACCAATAATATACCAAATGGCAAAGCATCTAAATAAAGGAAAAGTTAAATGAGTTATAGAAATAATAAAATTACAATAGTGAGGAACCTTAATTTTCTTCTCTCAAACCTAAAAAAATCTAAACAAAAGAGAATTAAAGGAGTTGAATAGAATTTTTTAAAAGTTAGATAAGATAGACCTCTGGAGATTATTTAATGGGAATAGAAAGAAGTAGATATATCTATGACCTGTGCATGGCACCTTCACAAACAAATACAAGAAAATAAATATTAAACTTCTTTTTCAGAATACAACGCAACAAAAATTATATTAGTAAGGGCCTGCTGAAGCAATGATTAAAATTAATCTAAATAACTTAAAGAGTAGATGGATCAATTATTCAATAAACATTTATTAAACACATACAATTAAGTAGGCACTATGCTCAGTACTGGGACATAAGACAGTCCTTCACCTCAAGGAGCTTTCAATCTAATGAAGGAAGCCATCATACAAAAGTAAGATGAAAAATGAGGCTGTAGAGGGAAGAGGAAGAGAGTATGATGGAGAAGTCAAATGAGTGTAGGAAATGTGGGAAATGAAGAGGTGACTGGCATGAGTTCCATCCTTAAATGGAGGTTTGGGAGCTCTTTGCTCAGTCTTCCACGCAGAGGGGCAGAGAGTGCTGATAAGGTGTGAATGCCAACCTCAAGATAATAAGTTACCCCACTCAGGTTCCTAGGAATATGATGGAGAAGTCAGGAAGTTGGAGCAAAGAACAAATCATAGAAAGAATACTTTCATTAAGGATAATGACAACAATAAGACAATATACTAAAATCGGGTAGGATACAGATAAATCTATAGTTAGGGGAAATTTTTACATCCCTAAACTTTTTCACAATTAAAAAAGTGAAAGAGCAGCTCAATAAAGTCACTAAAATAAACAAAAAAATTAATCTTCTTTAGATGTTCCCCAGATGTTTTGTGTGATAATATATGTATAAACTAGATTGAATTGCTTGTCAGCTCTGGGAGAGCAGAGGGAAGGAGAGAGGGAAACAATCTTGATCATGTAACTTTCGAAAACTTATGTGGAAATTTGTTTTTACATGTAATTTTTAAAAATAAGTAAATAAAATTAATAAAATAAAATATATGTTCTCCATCTTATCAATGTGCTTTCTAAACTGTGGTGCTCAGCACTCAGTACAATACACTCTAGATGTGATTCTTATCTGGACAAAGTATAGCAAGTCTCTTCCCTCTGGATTTTCTTAAACTCTGCCTTTCTTAATGCAGTTAAAGATTATAAATTAGCTTCTTTAACTACCATATCACACTACTGACTCAGATCAAACTTGCAATCACCTAAAACCACCATGCCTAACAATTATTCCCCTATCTTGTGTTTGTGACATTCACTCTTTAACCTAAATATAAGGCTTTACATTTAGCTCCATTTAACTCTGCAAATCTGATAATCACACTTCTTCTATCTTTATTCAAGTAATTGATAAACATATTGAAGAACACAGGGACCAGCATGAACCACCAAGGTACTCCTCTACTGGTGGTGACTACTACCCTATTAGTAACTGTTGTCTGACCATTCACAAAGACCTGAATCCATCTAATTATATTATCCCTTAGTCCACATCTCTATCTTGTTCCAGAGATCAGAATAAGATACTTTATAAAATGCTTACTAAAATGTAGGGAAATGATACAAAATGAAAATACAGTACTCCCATCAAGAAAAGATATATGGCCTAATATTTTCTTAAGGCTTCATGCAGACTCTTTGTAAAGTTTACTTTTCTAGTTCATTAAACATCTCTCTAATGATTTGTTCTAGGAATTTCCAAGGAGTCCTAGTCAAGCTGACTAACCTATACCTATAGTTTGTAGTGTGTTCTCTTCCCTTTCAAAAGAACTTTCTCCAGTCTTTCAGTACCTCTCTCATTTTCTATGATCTTTCGAATATCACTGATAATGCCTTAGCAATTATATCCACCCATTCTTTCCACCAGTACTCAAGGATGTATGCCACACTATGTGAAATCTTCAAGGACAACTAAGAGCTCTCTTACTTATCTTGGGTATCAACTCACTGTCATCTATTTTCATTCTCTGACTTCTAGGACAAAGGTTATTCTCTTCCAAAGAGAAAACAGAAACAAAATCAGAACCAAATCCAGAAGGTATACTTTCTCTCTGTAGCTAGTTATCATCTCCATAGAGTTTCTCCTTTTCTCTCCAATATCACTATCTAAATCATAAGGTTGTGGTGATAGATAAATGTAACAAGTATCTAAAGCTCCTTATGAAGAGGAGCTATGGCTGTTGCTACTACCACCACCATCCAATCAAAACTACTTTTTAAGAGCTTTATCCTTGTAGGCTTCCCTTCTTCCTTAAGATGAAAAAAACTAGGAAGGACATTCAACCTAAAAACTAGAAGCAGTGATAGTACTGAACTGAAAAGTTTCTGAGGGAAATTAAATGAGAGGAGAAAATGATGAAAGCAGTTTTGACAAAACTATTTACTAACTGCATAATCTTGAACAAATCACTGAATCTATTTGAACCTCAGTTTTCTTAGGTGTCAAATAAGGATTAGGACAATTACATGCTTTTTCTCCCCTCAAATACTCTTAAGGAGTAACCCAAAAGGAGTCTCAGTCATCCTAGTTCTAACCTTAACCACAAATCAAATGCCCACAGATAGGGGTATACACCCCTCTCTCTCTCTCTCTCTCTCTCTCTCTCACACAGACACACACACACACAGACACACACACACACACACACACACACACACACACACACACTTGAGGTTCAGAACAATTTGTCCAAGGGGACATATCTATTTCCAGAACCACAAACAAACTCAACTGATTCCAAGTCCAGCTCTTTACAGAATATCATGATATTCCCCTATTAAAGGGAGCAGAGAAATCAAACAAAGATTCAAATGTAGCAGGAAACACTTGAATGACTAAAAAATTCCCTCATGGAAAGAGGGACCCAGCTTTCCCCAAATTAAATTTAAGGCACTGGGAAGAAAACCTGATTTCTCCAGAGCTGTTGGGGGATGGGGATAAAGTAGCTCTAAAGGCCAGACAGACCCTTCTAACACTAGATTATGCTTGTTTGTATAGCAGGGTGCCCTCCAGCAAGACTATCATAAATGGCTTGAAAGTGAGATGGAGGATTCCTTCTGTTTCTGGAATATTTCAACAGCACCTGCTTTTTAGGTAGGGAGCTTAGTGCTATCCCCACAACTACCTCCTCCCCACCACCACCACCACATCCCTCTCTATTTTACTGAAAGGGCCATCATGCACATATATCCAGCACCTGCCTGAGGAAACAGAGCCTTTGATTTCTTTCCTACACTACAAATGGTTTTAAAAAAATACTAGCAGAGACAGAACTGGAAGCTGAAGACATGAAACCTTTTCTTTTTTCTTGTTCCTAATTCTATCTTCTGCTATACAAAGAAAAATTAAACTTCCTAGATTGTAGATCAATGTGTCAGTGAATAGGAGAGAATAACGACAATTCCCATTCTAGAGAACTTTGGGATATATAAAGTGCTACCGTCACAACAAACCTAGGAAAGCAGGCAGGGAACACAAGTATGACAGAGTGCTAGAAAGGAAATAAACAAATAAATGAATGAATGAATGAATGAATGAGTGAATATATAATAAGTGGATGGATAGATAAATGAATGAGAATATATATATATATATATATATAT
>NW_025386756.1:0-1385 GCF_016433145.1 Gracilinanus agilis
CAGATGCTATTGCTACTTTTCTGAACATATTTTATTTAATGAATTTGGTTTTGATAAAGTATGTCATTTGGCTGACTATTGAAGATAAAACATTGATGGGAGCTCATTACCTATTATTATTACTCAAATAACTTGGAGTTCAGGGTTTCTTGGATTTTAAACACTATCTTATCCATTTTCCCATTAGACAAATGAATGGAGAAAAAGCACAAAGACAAACTAGGAGTCAAGGTAAGCTGATTGGGGCAGAATGTCAGTCTCTTCAGCTTGCCTAATAGCATTTCTAGTTTTTTCTTATGCACATAAAATCAATCTGAGAGCCTCATTGTGCCTTTGAAAAACGCAAACCTTTAAGATACTTCTATAAATGAATCTGGATATCTACTGGAACATTTTCTCAGCTCAAGAAAAGCATCTAACAATTTTTAAAAACAATTTTCCTCAGATCTAGATAATCATTTAATGTTTGCTAGAAGAAAGCTTATGAAACTGAAAGGGATGCAGGTTACCAATCAAGAGTTACAAAGATTTTCAAATCTTAAGTCAGAGAATGTCTTGAGACAAGAGTGTGGATACAGCTAACAAAAAGTAGACTCAAAGAAAGACTGAAGTCTGTGAGTTCTAATTAGAAGGTAGACTATTTTATGTTTCAAAAGAGTTTGGCCCCTGGAGGTTAAGACTCTGGGAGCTAATAGACTTCTCTTTATTAATGCAGAGAAAAAAAATCACTCAAGTCTTTTATCTAATTCAGTGATTGTGAATATAAATAACCTGTCTTTCCATGGAAAAAAGATTTGAAGTTTAAGTTCCAGGATCTATGATGAAAGAGATGACAGGATACTATCCTCCTCTTGTTGGGGAGAAATAGTATTTTAGCCTCAGAAGAGAGGTCAAATGGGTGAAAATAATAATAACTATACTAGTAGAAATAAAATAATACTCGTAGAAATAAAAAAGTAAGGAATATCAAACAGAAAAAGGGTGTGGTGCTAATCAAAGACTAGCTTCTGAGATAACAATGTGAGGCTTTCATTGTAAGACATCTGTGGTTTCTCAGCATAAAGGTACTCTATTTATTTCTGCCTAGCCCCATTCTCCATAAAAATGGTTACAATCCTTTTTATTTTCTCTTTCCAAATTTCTCGTGACTCTTCTTCATTCTATTCTCTCAACTTGCTTTTTACTTTACTGAAAATATTTAGGCCATTTAGGCCATGAGCTCCTTCTGCCTTTTTCTTCATCTCAAAATTTCTTGTCATTGTTTCATATTCTCTTTTCCTTTCCTCCAGTCTCTGATAGCAAAGTGATTCTTCTCTCTGGTCATCAGCAATGCCTTTACAGGTGCCTTTGTCTCCATCCCCTAGTCCCCTATCATATTTTTCCAT
>NW_025386757.1:0-6334 GCF_016433145.1 Gracilinanus agilis
TTTCTAGGACTTCATTCACCTCTCTTACCTCTTTCTTATTTATTTTTTGGTTTGATTTATCTAGATCTGAAAGAGGAATATTTAGATCTCCCACTAGCATGGTTTTGCTATCTATTTCCTTCTTGAGCTCTGCCAGTTTCTCCTTTATGAATTTGGGTGCTATGCCACTTGGTGCATACATATTGAGCAGTGTTATTTCCTCATTGTTTATACTGCCTTTAATCAGAATGTAATGACCTTCCCTGTCTTTTTTAATCATATCTATTTTTACTTTGGCTTTGTCAGAAATCATAATAGCCACTCCTGCCTTCTTTTTCTCATTTGACGCCCAAAAGATTTTGCTCAAGCCCTTTACCTTAAACCTGTGAATGTCCACTCACCTCATATGTGTTTCTTGTATTCAACATATGGTAGGATTTTGGTTTCTAATCCACTCTGCTATTTGCTTCCTTTTTATGGGCGAGTTCATCCCATTCACATTCAGAGTTATCATTATCAGTTGTGTATTTGCCAAAATTTTGGTATACTCTCCTAGTTCTACCCCTTCTTCTTAAACTATTTCCTTTTCAACCAGTGGTTTGCTTTAAGCAAGTAACCCTTGTCCCCTCCCTTGATTAACTTCCCTTTCTACCCCCTCCCTTATTATTCCCCTCTTTTGTATTTTTAAGGCCTAATGAATTCCCTCCCCCTTCTTCTCTCCTCCCTTTTTTGATCTCCCCACTCCCCTGCTCCCCTTGGTTTATCCCTTCTGACTTTTTCAGTAGGGTTAGATAGAGTTTTATATCCCAGTGGATAATATAGCTACTCTTCCCTCTCAGGGTTAATTACACTGAGAGTAAGGTTTAAATATTACCTCTTAATGCTCTCTTCCTCTCCTTCTTATAATAGTATTCATTCCTTCCCCTTCCCATGCCCTCTTCGTCTGTAATAGATTATCCTATTTTTCTTATTCATTTAAATTTCTCTTGGTGTCCTCTACTATTCACCCCCCTCTTTCCCACTCCCCATATCATCTTAGACCATTTAGTATTCCAACATCTCCCTATGTATAATTCTTCTGATTTCTATAAAAAGTGAATACTATAATAGTGAATAAAGTTCACTACAGAGAATTATACATAACATTTCTCCACATAGGAAAAGAAATAATTAGATCTTATTGAAGCCCTTAAAGAGGCAAATTTTAAAAATACGAGTTTTCTTTCTTTCCCCTGTTTCTTATTTACCTTTTTATGTTTCTCTTGATTTTTTAAAAATTTTAAACCCTTAACTTCTGTGTATTGACTTATAGGTGGAAGAGTAGTAAGGGTAGGCAATGGGGGTCAAGTGATTTGCCCAGGGTCACACAGCTGGGAAGTGTCTGAGGCCAGATTTGAACCTAGGACCTCCTGTCTCTAGGCCTGGCTCTCAATCCACTGAGCTACCCAGCTGCCCCCCTGTTTCTCTTGATTTTTGTGGTTGGATATCAAACTTTCCATTTAGTCCTGGTCTTTTCTGTGCAAATACTTGGAAATCTTCTATCTTGTTGAATGCCCAAACTTTCCCCTGGAAATATATAGTTAGTTTTGATGGGTAGGTGATCTGTGGTTGTAGTCCCATAGTCCCAGTTCTCTTGCCTTTCTGAATATCATATTCCAAGCTTTGCGATCTTCTGGTGTGGAGCTGCCAGATCCTGTGTGATCCTGATTGGTGCTCCTTGATATATGAATCATCTCTTTCTGGTTTCTTATAAGATTTTTTTCTTTTACTTGGAAGCTCCTAAATTTGGCTATTATATTCCTGGGGGTTGTCTTTTCAGGGTCTAGTGTAGAGGGTGATCTATGGATCCTTTCAATGCCTATATTGCCCTCTTGTTGTAGAACTTCAGGGCAATTCTGCTGAATAATTTCTTTTAGTATGGAGTCCAAATTTCTATTAATTTCTGCTTTTTCAGGAAGACTAATGATTCTCAAATTGTCTCTTCTAGCCCTGTTTTCTTGATCTGTCAGTTTCTCATTGAGATATTTCATGTTTCCTTCTATTTTATCAGTCTTTTGACTTTGTTTTATTTTATTTTTTCTTACTGCCTTGAGAGATCATTAGTTTCTAATTGCTCAATTCTAGCCTTTAGGGACTGGTTTTTGGTTATCATCTTTTGGTTTTCGGCTATAATCTTTTAGTTTTCCTTTTCAATCTGGTCATTTCTGGTCTTTAATTGACTTGCCTCACTTTCCAATTGTGAAATTCTGCCTTTTAAACTGCTATTTTCTTGCCAGATCTCTTCCATCTTTCTCATCATCCCAGATTTAAACTCTTCAATCGCTTGTGACCAGTTTTCATTATTTTGTGAAGGTTTGGATGTGATTACTTGTTTGTTTTTCTCTGCTGTTTGCTCTATTGTCTGGATTTTCTCAGTGTAAAAGTTGTCAAGTGTTACAGATTTCTTCTTGATGATCTTTCTCTTTTGGGGTTCTTGTCTCTGGCTTGCCATTGTTAGCCCTGCGCCCTCTCAGGTTTATCCTCACACCCAGGGTCTGTTTGTGCTCTCTAGGCTCCTGAAGTCTCAGATCTAGTTGTTCTCAGGGTTGTGTTAGTTAAAATCACCTGGGGTTCTATTTGGAAGGATTGAACCTCAGTATAGTGTTTGACAAACTTCTGTGGACCTGTGGGGGTCCTTAAAACTACATTTCCCGTGGTCCAATGGGTTTCATGGGTTTCCTGTTTTGGATGACATATTAAAGGTGAGGGACTGTTTGAAGTAGGGGGTAGTGACTTGGAACTTTCTCTTTAGTTACCTGAGCTCGAGGAGAGAGGAAGGTAAATGGCTGAGGTGAGGTTGGAATAGGTTTTTCTTACAGGCACGTGGTCAGTTTATCTCTATCAGCATGGCTTTTATTAAAATACTATTCTCCCTTTTGATCTTGGCCCTCATCATTTTTTTTTTATTTTAAACCCTTAACTTCTGTGCATTGACTTATAGGTGGAAGAGTTGTAAGGGTAGGCAATGGGGGTCAAGTGACTTGCCCAGGGTCACACAGCTGGGAAGTGTCTGAGGCCGGATTTGAACCTAGGACCTCCTGTCTCTAGGCCTGGCTCTCAATCCACTGAGCTACCCAGCTGCCCGGCCCTCATCATTTTTAATAATAACAGTTTGGCGAACCAGAAGGTCGAAATTCAAACTCTCAATCTTCCAGATAGCCTAAGGATAGCCATGCTTTCTTTTTGGCCTGGCTCAGCTCTTTTGAGCACTTTTTTAAAAAAGAAAAGTGGCTTTCCTTGCCATGCTCTCGCTAAAAGCAACAGCATGTTTTTGCCTCAGGCAGGACTCAGCCAGCCAGTCCAGCCCAAACCACCTTGGGAGGTAAGGCCAGCTGATTCTGGCTTTTGGCTTTAAACTAAAAATGCCGGAGCCCAGCCAGTGTGTCTCTGCCGCTGATCTCCTGACTCCTGACCTGATCTCCATTCCTACCGCTTCCTGACTACAAGCCTGCCAGCGTTCCAGTCCCTGTGATCACCGCCTTTCCTGACTCCATTTCTGTGAATCTGGAATCCTGGGATTTCCAAGAAGGACCCCCTCCCTGACTTGCCGAAGGACAAGGTTCAGCTTCAACTCCACTGGTAAAGAATTTGGGAAGTATATTCCCCTTTCTCCCTATTTCTAGCCTTCCATGTGTTTCTCTAAAGACCTAATTTAGGCAACCCCCACCCCCACAAGCTCTACACGTGGTATTTTCTACAAAACTGACCTAAGTTTTTTCTCTAGCCCTGAGCCCATGACCCCACACCACGTGGACCTAGTGTTTACCCTTAATTGGGTGCATGGCCTATTCACCCCCATACCTGCTCAGAACTTTGAACTGAGAGCAAAGACTGATAATAAAAAAAACTCCTTAAACTCAGCAGAACTCAATCAAAAGAACCTTAAATTGAACAAGGGGTGAACTTTTAAACCTCGGAACTGAATGAGTTTTATTTCTGTTTTAAAGAGACTGTATCTTGGTTCCGGGTTAAGATGGCGGCAGAGTAAGAAGCAGCTCTTAACCTCTCCTGACCAAAACACACAAAACTCCTCAAGGGGACATAAAAACAAGTCCAGACAAACGGAGGAACCCCACAACAGGGCACAGCGTGGAAGGTACGTGGAATCGAGGCATTTCCATGCTATAAAGGGGTGAAACAGCTCTCACTAAATCGCGGGCTGAGCAACCACCCCACCCCCACCCCCTCCACACACAAGATCTAGAGCTCTGAAGCCAGCTAAAAAGAAATAGAGCAAGTTTGGGGCACCCATCGAGTCATTAGCAGCTCTGGGGCCTGTTCCTGAGAGCAGCAAGATTTAGGACCCCAATAAGCCAAAGAACGCACGCGAAATTTGAGCGCGGGAGCAGAGTGGACGCAGGGTGCAGAGCGCGGGCTGAGAGCACAGGCACGGGCGGAGGCGTGGGTGGAGGCAGACACAGCCAGGAACTAAAGCTCTGAAAACCTGAGTGGGGAACCAGTGCAGACGGGTATAGGACTGTGGAAGCAGCGCCCTGAGACTTGTAAAGGAACCTCCTGCAGAGGATCAAGCAAGGGGGTCCACCAGGGGGCTTGACCTTGGAAAAAACCAGAACTCAGACCTCAGGAGCCAATAGACCGCGGACAGACACTGAGCGCGAGGATAAAGCTGAGAAGCTGCTGGGCTAATGATGGCTACCCAGTCTGAGGAAGCTCAGAAGAGAAAGAATAACAACAAGAAAAAGAAGCCTTTAACACTCGACAACTTTTACACAGAGAAAATCCAGACAACTGAGCAAACAGAGGAGGAGAACAAACAAGCATCCGGTGTGGAGATCTCTTTATCATCTCTGATAATCTGATGACAGTTTAGTTGATAAGGAAATAAGGACAGGACAAGGGAAATGTCTTTTACTTCATGCTTCCAGCTCTGGCTCCAGGAGCATGGAGTTTATTATATATGTTTCAAGACTCGTTTCACACAAAAGAACCCCTCCCCACCCGGAAACTTTGCAGATGTGCAGAAGTTACAAATTATGTCACATCAAAACACAAAACCATAGACCAAGGCCAAGGCTGAATTTTGACTAGGTTCTTATCAGAAAGCCAAGTTGGGGAGTATCTTGGCCTTAGCTATAACAGGCAGCAGCATTCCTTGCTGTGTTAACAGTGTTAACCCTTTAAATTCAGGTTTGATAGGAACTTAAAGCTTTTCAGTAATACTTTTCAAGAAGAAATCACAAGGATCACAAAAGGGTTCAAAAGAGGAGTCTCAGATTTTTCTCTATTCTCTTATTGGCTTCCCACAATCCGGACCCTCCTCAAATAAGGAAAACTCCTCACAAGCTATGGAAGAGTTCAAAACTGAGATTTTGAGGAAAATGGAAGAGATCTGGCAAGAAAATAACTGTTTAAAAGGTAGAATATTGCAATTGAACACCAGAAATGACCAGATTGAAAAGGAATACCAGAAGATTATGGCTGAAAACCAGAAGATTATGGCCGAAAACCGAAAGATAATAGCCGAAAATCAATCCCTAAAGGCTAGAATTGAGCAAGTAGAAGCTAATGATCTCTCAAGACAACAAGAACAAATAAAACAAAGTCAAAAGACTGAAAAAATAGAAGGAAACATGAAATATCTCAATGAGAGAGTGACAGACTAAGAAAACCAGTCTAGAAGAGACAATTTGAGAATAATTGGTCTTCCAGAAAAACCAGAAATTAATAGAAACCTGGACTCCGTACTAAAAGAAATTATTCAGCAAAATTGCCCTGAAGTCCTACAACAAGAGGGCAATATAGATATTGAAAGGATTCACAGAACACTTGCGACATTCGATCCAGATAAGAAAACGCCCAGAAATATAATTACCAAATTCAAGAGTTTCCAAGCAAAAGAAAAAATCTTACAAGAAGCCAGAAAGAGACAATTCAAATATCAAGGAGCACCAATCAGGATCACACAGGATCTGGCAGGCTCCACGCTAAAAGATCGCAAGGCTTGGAATACGATATTCAGAAAGGCAAGAGAGCTGGGCCTGCAACCACGGATCAACTACCCATCAAAATTGACTATATATTTCCAGGGGAAAGTATGAACATTCAACAAAATTGAAAAATTCCAGGTATTTGCACAGAAAAGACCAGGGCTAAATGGAAAGTTTGATATTGAACCACAAAAATCGAGAGAAACCTGAAAAGGTAAATAAGATACAGAGGGAAAAGAAAGAAAACTTATAATTTTTAAATTTGCCTTTTTAAGGGCCTCAGTGAGATCTAATTATCTGTATTCCTATGTAGAGAAATGTTATGTATAATTCTCTGTAGTGAACTCTATTCACTATTATAATATTCA
>NW_025386758.1:0-6987 GCF_016433145.1 Gracilinanus agilis
AATAATAATAAAAATAGGACCCTCTAGGGAAAAGACAATTTTGTCCTTCATTCAACACTTTCTGATCTGATTTTGAAAGTCAGGAACCTAATTTCAAAGGTCAGCAACTCACAGAGATGCCATTTCCAATCCTCTCAAGAGGTATTTAAGTTTCCCAGGATAAAGCACTGGGCCTGGAGAAGTTCTAAGTTCAAATTCAGTCTCAGACACTTGACAGCTATGTGCCTTTGGGAAAGTTACTTGACCTCTGTTTGCCTCATTTTTTTCCACTGTAAAATGGGAATAAAATAGCACCTACTTCCCAAGGTTGTTGTGACACAAAGTAAGTGCTATAAAACACTATTATTATTATTAACTAACCAATGAACAAGAGGATTTCTCTAGTTTAAACATTAGAGAGACAATCTCTTTCAACACAAGTAGCTGGATTAACACTATTATGAGTAACAGTGTTAAAGAGATTTCATGAGAAAGCAATGTTCACTTTGACAAATTATTTGATGACCACATTCTCAATTTCAATCACAGTCACAAAAATATAATAGAGAATTGGCCTACAGTTCCTCTATCAATGTGACTAGCCTTCATCAAAGATTTTTAAAATATAATTTATTTATTTGTTTAGATCAGTGGTTCCCAAACTTTTTTGGCCTACTGCCCCCTTTCCAGAAAAAATATTACTTAGCCCCCTGGAAAATAATTTTTTAAAATTTTAATAGCAATTAATAGAGAAGATAAATGCACCTGTGGCTATCACTGCTCTCCTGGATTGCTGCAGCACCCACCAGGGGGCGGTAGCACCCACTTTGGGAATCACTGGTTTAGAATATTTTTCCATAGTTACCTGATTCATGATTTTTCTCACCCCCCCTTCCCTCCCCTACTCCCGGAGCAGACAAGCAATTCCACTAAGTTGTACACGTATTGTAAGGTTGGAATTTGGATTTATGGCAGTTAGTGTTGGATTTATGGCAATTAGTGAACCACAACCCCTCTGGGCCCCTTCCTGGAAGGAGCTACAGCCCCCCACCCAAACCAGAGATATCTTGTTATCTAACTTAGCATCCAGAGATACCCTATCAAAGATATCTAACCACTGTAATCCTTCCCCCAAGCGTGGCTCCTACTTTGGAGTGCACTAGTAATAAAGTGTCTCCTGTGAACTTACATTGCCTCTGGGTCTCCATTTTTGGAGTGTGCAATTTCAGACCCTAACAGTATCATTGTTCAAAACCTATTTCTAGTTTATATTTGCAATAGAGTGATCTTTTAAAGCCAAAATCCCAATCATATCCCCATTGAACCATGTGATTGTTCGTATGTTTTTCTTGTTTCTGCTTCCACAGTTCTTTCTCTGAATGTGGATAGCATTCTTTTTCATATGTTCCTCCAAATCGTCCTGGATCATTGCATTGCTGCTAGTAGAAAAGTCTATTACATTCTATTGTGCCATAATGTATCAATCTCTGTGTACAATGTTCTTCTGGTTCTCCTCCTTTCACTCTGAATCAATTCCTGGAGGTCTTTCCAGTTCACATGGAATTCCTCCAGTTTGTTATTCCTTTCAGCACAATAATATCCCAACCCTATCAAATACTACAATTTGTTCAGCCATTCCCCAATCAAGGGACACCTCATATTTCAATTTTTTGCCAACACAAAGAGTGCTAATACAAATATTTTTGTACAAGTAGGTCCTGAGCCCATTTTTTTCTTTTAATCTCTTTGGCATACAGCCTAGTAGTGGTATTATTACTAAATCAAAGAGTATGTGCACAGTTTTATAGACCTTTGGGCATGGTTCCAAATTTCCCTCCAAAATGATTGGATCAGTTCACAATCCACCAACAATGCATCAGTGTCCCAATTTTGTCACATCCCCTCCAACATTTATCAATTTCTTTTACTGTCATATTGACAAATCTGACAGATGTGAGATGGACTAATAGTAATTCTTTCTTGTGATTGGTGACTACTTCTGTTTGCTCATTTTGCCAACCTTAGTTTGTAGATTTTTGTGGCTTTGTGCTAGTCAGGCTCTACCCTCAACTGCTAGCTCTTGGGTAGAGTAGTTCCAGCCCTGCTTGGTTTCAATCTGGATCTCCAGGGTCTCTGTGCTGATCTCCAATTCCTACAGTGTTTCTAGGTTTAGAGTAGTGGTAGATTTCATGCCTCCTGGGTCTTTGGGATTTAGAGCATTAAATCTTCAGGTTCCTCTATAGCAACCTGAAAGGGGAAGGTGCAGCTAAGTACTATAATAGATAAAGTACCAGGCCTGGAATCAAGAAGACTCATCTTCCTGAGTTCAAATCTGGTCTCAGATACTTACTGGCTCTGTGACCCTAGATAAGTCACTTAATTTTGCCTCTGTTTCCTTATCTGTAAAATGAGCTGAAGAAGGAAATAGTAAACTATTCCAATATCTTCACTAAGAAAATCCCAAATAGGGTCATGAAGAGTTGGACATTACTGAACAACAATTTTTTTTTCCATCCAAATGTATAGACTCCTTGAAAGGGACTCATGGATCCCAGGCTGAGAATCACTGCTATGAGATGGTGATAGCTAGGGATAACATTATCCAAATTGCATCAAGTGCCAGAATATTACAAGAGCTCCTCAAAAAAAAGTTATGATCTCTCAAAAAAAAAAAAAGATCAGCTTAATATAGGAAAAACTATAAAATCTCCATTGTACATAGTAGGCACAGAATGTTCGTTGAACAAGTTACCAATAAATGAATTCCTGCTTCCTAGATTGATCAACTGCTGTGTTTGGTCTTATATTGAGTTCTTTTCATAAAATCTAGTTTATTTACATAAATACAAAGTATCATTATATAGGTTTTTTTTTATATGAAATGTTGCTATGTACAACAGGATTATCTAGATTAGAATTACATAAGTATGTGTTATTTCTTTATTCAGTTTATTAAGAATACAGCAGGGATAGGGATAAGATAAGATAAATGACATAGCTTCTCTGGAGTTTATGGCCTTTTCTCTATCATATTTACTTTCTATTTTGTCCTTCTACTTATGAAAAAAAGTTGGGGAGATGGGTGGGGGAGAGCTAAATGGATCAGTATATAGAGAACTAGACCTAGAGAAGGGAGTTTCTGAGTTCAAATCTTGCCTCAGATATTTCCTAGCTGTGTGACCCTGTGCAAGTCACTTAACCCCAATTGAGTAGCCCAGTGATTCCCAAAGTGGGCACTACCGCCGCCTGGTGGGTGCTACAGCAATCCAGGAAAGCGGTGATGGCCACAGGTGCATTTATCTTTCCTATTAATTGCTATTAAATTTTTTAAAAAATTAATTTCCAGGGGGCTAAGTAATATTTTTTCTGGAAAGGGGGCAGTAGGCCAAAAAAGTCTGGGAACCACTGGAGTAGCCCTTATCATTCTTCTTCCTTGGAACTAATACTGAATATTGATTCTAAGAAAAGGTTTATTTTTTAAAGAAAGAAAGCAAAAATAATTTTTAAAAAGAGAAAAGAGGGAGCAGCAGGGTGGCTTAGTGGATTGAGAGCCAGGCCTAGAGACAGGAGGTCCTAGATTCAAATCTGGCCTCAAAAACTTCCTAGCTGTGTGACCCTGGGCAAGTCACTTAACCAACCCCCTTTGCCTAGCCCTTACCACTCTTCTGCCTTGGAACCAATACCTAGTATTGACTCTAAGACAGAAGGTAAGGGTTTAAAAAAAATTTTAAAAAGAGAGAGAGAAAAGAAAAAAGAAAGAAAAGAAAAGTTAGGGTATGTTTTCCAAAACAGATGTTAAAAGCCTTATGGTTAAGTATCTGAAAACAAATGGAGATGCTTATTTTAAAAAATTATGGTATATAGATACCATGCAATATTACTATGCAATAAGAAATAATAGAGTCTGTTTTGCCTCAATTTCTTCATCTATAACATGAGCTGGAGAAGGAAATGGCAAACCACACCAGTATCTTTGCCAAGAAAACCCTAAATGAGATCACAAAGAGTTGGACATGCCTAAAACAAGTGAACAACAGCAACAAATAAGTGTCAAATGTGAGGGGGTTTGAGAAGTATGAGATTTGTATAACCTGATATAAAGCCAAATGAGCAGAGAAAAACAATGTACGCAATGACTGAAATAATGCAAATTAAAATTTCACTTAAAGGAAATGGAACTGACTATTAAGGAGAAAAACAATAGAAGTCTTTGATTACAGTTAATGAAACCTACCTGTTCCCTCAATATATTCTTAACTACTAAGAATATCATATACACTGACTGTCTCCTTCTCAATGTTTTTGCTTAATTGCTTAGTTTTGTCACAAGGAAAGGTACAATTTGGAGTGAAGGGTCACAAGGTTGAAATGACTGATGCAAATTTTTTTAAAAAGGCAACAATAAAACATTCTTTTAAAATGTTGGTACTGACCAAATACTGAATATCTTAAATTGTTATGATTTTTATTCATTTTTGCTTGAGTTTTTATTGATCTCTTTTTTTTTACATCACCTTAGTGTCTCCCATTATCCTTCCCCCTTCTTCCAAGCCTTCATAAAGTATTTTTTAAGAACCAGATTAAAAGAAAAAGAAGAAAAAATTGGCATAATTGGTCAGTTGATGGGGAAAATCTGATTAGATGTACAATGTGTACATTTATGGACCTCTGTGAAGGGATAAGGTGGAAATATCTCCTCATATTTTTTTTTAATCTTTACCTTCCATCTTAAATCAATATTGTGTATTGGTTCTAAGGCAAAAGAATAGTAAGGGCTTGGCAATGGGGTTAATTGACTTGCCCAGAGTCACACAGCTAGGAAGTGCCTGAGGACAGATTTGACCCCAGGACCTTCTGTCTCTGGACCTCGCTCTCACATCACTGAGCCACCTAGCTGCACCCCCTTCTCATATCTTTTGAGCTACACTTGTTCTTTATAATTTTGCCACGTTGACTTTTCACTGTGTGTATATGTATGTATATGTTCTTCTATTTACAAAATAGTAGTGATATGTTGTTTTCTTGGCTCTGCTTAATTTCACTCTGTATCAGTTCATGAAGATCTTCCTACACTTCTCTGTATTTGCCACATTTGTCATTTTTTACAACACAGTAATATTCCATTACACTAATGTACCATAATTTGTTTAGTTGTTCTCCATGTGATAGGCATCCAGATTGTTTCCAATTCTTTACTACCATAAAAACCACTGCAATAAATATTTTGGCATAAAGTGAAACACTAATACACTGCTGGTGGAGTTGTGAATTGATCCAACTATTCTGGAGGGCAATTTGGAATTATGCCCAAAGGGCTTTAAAAGAAAGCATACCCAAGATCCAGCAATACCACTACTAGGTTTGTACCTCAAAGAGATAGTAAGGAAAATACTTGTACAAAAATATTTATAGCCACACTCTTTGTGGTGGCAAAAAATTGGAAAATGGGGGGGGGGGGGCATTGATTGGGGAATGGCTGAACAAATTGTGGTATATGCTGGTGATGGAATACTATTGTGCTATAAGGAACAGTAAACTGCTTGATTTCCATATGACCTGGATAGACCTCCACAAACTGATGCAGAGCAAAATGAGCAGAACCAGGAGAGCATTGTACACAGAGTCTGAAACACTGTGGGATGATCATATGTAATCGACTTTGCTACTGACAGCAATACAATGATCCAATACAATCCTGAGGACTTAGGACAGAGAATGCTATCCATATCTAGAGAAAGAACTGCGGGAATAGAAACACGGAAGGAAAACATTTGATTTTTCACTTTTATGTGGGTACTGATGTGGGGTTTTGG
Source organism: Gracilinanus agilis (assembly GCF_016433145.1). Taxonomy (NCBI): domain Eukaryota; kingdom Metazoa; phylum Chordata; class Mammalia; order Didelphimorphia; family Didelphidae; genus Gracilinanus; species Gracilinanus agilis. The sequence goes on from NW_025386758.1 coordinate 5,793, forward strand.
TTTTTAAGAGATTATTACAAAAATGATTAATATGGAAATAGATATTGAGTGATAATACATGTATAACCCAATGGAATTGTTTGATGGCTTGGGGGTGGGGAGGGGAAGGGAGGGAAAGTACATAAATCATGTAACCATAGAAAAATACTTAAATATTTTTTAAAAGAAAAAGTAATAAATATTTTGGCATATCTGGGGACTTTCTTCCTAACAATTGCTTCCTTGGGACATAAACTTAATAATGGAATATATAGGTCAGCAATGGAGAAGGTTTTTGAGTTCCAGTGCCCAGAGGGCAAATTCGTCTGTCCTCCCCTCCCACCTTCCCATTAATGGAGACTGCTGAGGGAGGAAGTGCTTGCTTTGGGCATCTGGACAGAGGTTTCCAAAGTTTCATCTAAAAAGTGTTTCCTGGCCTCTCTTAATTATAAAGCCTTCCCATGGTGATCACTTCCAAGTTATCCTGAATATATCTTGTTTTAAAAGGCTGTTTGCATGTTGCTTCCCCCATCCTACTGAGAGCTCCTTGAGAGCAGAGAATGTTTTTTGCATATCTTTGTAACCTTGGTGGCTTGATCTGTTTGTGTCTGAAAGTAGGAAAAGAACTATTAAATCCACCTACCCTTGAGATTAATTATAAGAATATTAGTTCATGCATATGTATTTGAGATGGATTGAATTTCATTGTTAATACAACCTCTACTGTCACCATCCAAAGAAATGATCTGCTCTATTCTTCATCTTGATTATTTAAAGGCATACAAATATGCCTTCTGAAATGAATCTAAAGCAAAATTCCAGGTAGTAATTGCCAAATTACTGTTCAATATTTCCCTGTTTCTTGCTTAGTCAGCTGTTTTCTATGAAATTCACACACTGAGGAATTAGTAAGCAATTGCCCATAAGGCACAGCTTGAAGAATCCTTTTTCTTAGTCTCTTCAGAAAGATCACTAAGGGGGCAGTTAGAACCCAGGTCTGGAGAGAGGGGGTGCAAATATGGCCTTAGATATGTCCTAGCTGTGTGATTCTGGGCAAGTCACTTAACCCCAATTGTCTGGCCCTTACCACTCTTTTGTCTTAAAACCAAATCTTAGTATCGATTCTAAAACAGAAGGAGAAAGGAAGAAAGAAAGAAAGAAAGAAAGAAAGAAAGAAAGAAAGAAAGAAAGAAAGAAAGAAAGAAAGAAAGAAAGA